>NC_052533.1:100304632-100454876 GCF_016699485.2 Gallus gallus | reverse complement strand
TTTGGTCAGCCATACCCACTTAACTTGCTTAACATCTTACAGATAAGCAAAAACTGATTACATAAATTGCAAAATTGCACCCACAGTTTCAAATTTCAGGAAAGGATCTGTTTCCTTGCATGCCTCAAGTTCCTAAACTAGGCTGAGACTGACAATCATGTCATTTGTCACGTTGATTATGATATGCTCACTTGCATGCTACAGACAAGAACACAGCATGAGCTGCCCCCCCGCCCCACCTTAGATGAGAAGGTAAAACAGGTTATGAGATGTGCCTGTGGTGGTCAAAAATGATAACTGCTTCACAAACAGTGGAAATATACACCTGAGGTCTTATCCTTGTCTAATTTTTATCTTAGGTTAAAATCTGAAAGTGAACAGTTATCCGAAGCAAGATTGAACCAATTCAATTCTAAAATTTAATCTTAAACAGTGGTCTGACTTCAAATTATAAACTCATACACTAATGCAAGCTTCACAAACCACTCCCCAGAGGATCCATGCAGTTTTTAGTCTCAGAGTCAAAGCGATTATGCCACTGATGAAGTTTCAGCATTGCCTCATAACTAACATTACTGCATGTACTTAAGCTGCCTCTATAGTAATCTTGGTAATATGCTACTTTCATATGCTTCTATACTGAGGCACAGATGCTGGGGAGGACTACATGGAGATGAGGGAGCAAGGGCTGGCACAGGGAAGAGTTAAGGAGGCCCCAGAGAAAGTACTGCACAAGAACCTGCTATAGAAGCCACTATCGCTCTTTGCCACTGTATATCTGAGACTCTCAGCAGCAAGCGTGGTATCACTCCAGTGGCTAATCCTCATAAAGAACTACCACCTGTTACCTTGAATCCATACCGAAGTCCATACCGAGAACCAAAACGTTATAAACTTGATGTCATACAAGACAGGAATCAGTGCAATTCCACATATAGGATTCTTGTTGTTACTGTTTTTGCTCCTGTTTCACCTTTGACAAGCACAAGAGTTCACACAAAGCAAAAAGCACATTCAGGTTGTAAAGTCTACTGTCCCTGAATTCTGAAGCATTAAAGATTGTCTTCACAACTCTGATTTACCTATTTTTGCCTTTACAGAGATGGCAAACAGCACTTCAATTATAAGAGCACAGCTGGCTGGCATATTTGAGATTTCCAGAAGGTTTATCATGAGGTTCCATGCAGCAAGCTACTACACAAAGAAGAGGCTGAGGGAAAAGGCAAATAAAAGTCATGAGTGAAAACATGGTTGGAGCAAGAGAAACACAGTGTAAGGCTAAATGGCTACTTTTTATTATGACAAAAAGATGGACAGCAGGGTGAGTTCACTTCAGATCCTTACTCAATCCAATTTTATTTTAATATATTAACTGTGACCAGTGAGAGGCGGAAATCAGGACAGGTAAAGAAGAATGAAGTGCCAAAGTGTGCACTAACAAAGTCTGCAACTAGCAAAAATGTATTTGGGAAGAGAGAGATTTGTGGTGATTTCAGTTGCATGAATGAACTATGTGATGACAAAAGCAGCTCAGCATCAAGACAAATATAAAGCCATGTACAAGAGAAGCCTCAAACAAGCTACGTACTCTCCCAGGCTGTTAAGATCATCTGCTTAGTATGTAGCAGTAGCCAAAAGTAAAGCCTAACTTTCTGGATTCCATACGAAATAGGTCAAGAAGCAATTTCAAAGATATATATTGTAACCAGAGGCATAACCATGATGCATACAGTATTCTAAGCATAAGTCACTTCTACTGAAAAATGGGATACTGTAAGACTAAATAGACTTGGGAAAGAACCAAGACAACAATCAAAGGCTGGGAGTAATTCTCATAGGAAAAGAGACCGAGAAGACTGAAACATTTTATCTCGGAAAGCAGACATGATGAAAGCATATATGAATGGTACAGAGAAGGTAAAAAACAGGAACTTCTGTTTTCTTTGTTTCAAAGCACAACAGGATATTCAATGAAGTAAATAGATAAGGAAAAAAAAAAAATCAAAAGTCTTTTTTATGTAATTCACATTTCAACATAGTTCCCTGCCACTGACCGCTGTTTCAGAGTTTAAATACTATACAGATATTAAACATTTATACTACTACACAAACCATCCACCGTGATATAAGTTATATTAAACAATTGCTTCAGGGCTTCTATCTATTGCAGATTAGGATGGAACATTTGTGGGAAAATATTACCTCACCTCTGCCTTCTGCAGCCTCTCCTTTTCCTCCAGAACATCTGAGATTAGTCAGTGTCATGGATAAGAAAAGGTGAAGGTTGGGTGTGCCTGATAGCAACTCCTATTTTTCTGAACACAGGACAGATATATTTACTGAAAGAACAGTTATTTGTTGCATCATTTTATTCGCTTTGTCAAAGGCATAACTAACTTAACTTACTGAACACTACTTAATTCTGCTCTGAATATAAAGCATAAAATTTTCTAACAAACATTAACAATGGCATTTCAATGTTCCACAGAGATTGGTGGATTTATTTTCATAAGGTCTTATACATTGGGAAAACATAACACCCTCCATTTTATGAATGGGAAACAGGAACAGTGATAAAAAATACCCATAAGGCTATGATGCCTAGGTCTTGGCTGCCTGTAGGAGTTTGATATCAAAACACAGTCTTGGACTGTGGGTAGTTAGGCACACACAGGACCTCACAGCAAAACACAAGTCAGAAACATATAAGATATCACTTGTGACAGCGTAACAGGGCAGAAACAAGCATACATCACCACAGAACACAGATAAACCTCTGATACAGAAGGTTATTGCACAGTACAAAATCTAGCCCCTCCAATTCTATTTCTCCCCCTTCTTAGAATCCAGTTCTACACATACCTATAGCATGTCTATGCAGACAGATCCAGACAGAGCTGAACTTGCTCACACTAAACCAGGCTGTTCAAACCTGTTGGTACAGACCTATCTTGACGTGTATGCATATAGCGCTGCTTACCCAAGGAGCTGCAGAGAAGCCAAAGTTGTTCAGGGAGCAGCATGAGATATGATTATTAGTGCTGATACAGTTCCAGCAGATTAAGTAATGCTAAAATCACAGCTTTGCCAACCTATGAAGGAAGAGAAAAAACTGTGCAAAGTTGTGTGTTTTATTACATATCAACTGCTTCTGCCTGTGAACACCAAAACCCATCACAACTTATGAGCCACCAGTTGACTGAACTTACTGAAAAAAATCAGGTCTCTCCTTATCCTTAGATTCCAGCTGAGAACAGGCAACAAGCTCACCTGCTACCTCTTTAGATATAATCTTCTTTCAGGTGTGTCAAATCTTCACTGTAAGAGAAGGCTACAGCAGTTTGCTTCCAACCACCCTACTTATTAGCAAGCTTTACCCACTCTATCAGTTCCAACACCTATGGGAGCCTTCATGTGCTAGAATAAAGTAGAATCTGCAGACAAGCCCCAGGTACTGCTCCAACCTTGTCCTGGGGGCTGCAATCAAAACTGCACAGCTTGCTGGATGCTTTCTGTGTCTCCCTGTAGTCCCAAGTATGGACACACACCCTCAACGCTTACATCCATAGAGCAACTTGGGGAAAAAAAAGAGAAGAAAAGAAAGAAAGAAAAAAAGGAAAGCCTCTGTGGGTACGTTGTACCTGGGGAACTAGGAGTGAGTGCTCACTGCTCTGCTACTAGTAGCATGACCCTCCTGGTCTTTACAGCCTATCTGCTTCATGTGCTGCCACATGTGAAGTCAAAAACCAGTCTTCCCTTTGGAGAAAATTCCAGCAGTTAGGATTGCTCCTAACACTATTAAAAACAAGCTCCAGCTCGGTGCGAGAGTAAAGCGTTATTTTTCCTCTCGTTAAAGCGACCTCGCCAGAAGAAAAAGGGAAGAGTTTGGTTCACCACTCGTCAGCAGCCCCAGGGACAGTGAGCAACGCGGGCCGAGCGGCTCGGGCGGTGCGTAGAGAGGGGAATCTCCTCAGATCCTTGACATGTCCTTTGTTCACTTCCCGTCGTTACTTTTTTGGCACGGCCAAGCGTGGACGCTCAAAGCGCCGGTTTGAAGAGTCAGCTCTCACAGCTGGGGAGCCGGACTTAAAAAAAAAAAAAAAAAAAGAGAGAGAGAAACAAAAACAAAAGCGGTGCCGGGGGAGCGGTGGGAGCAGCCTGCGGGGCGCGGGCACGCACGGAGGGCGGTTGGGCGGCGGGTAACGGCCCGGCTCGCACCGCCGCCGCTCAGTCAGCGCCGCGCTGTGAGTCAGCGCTCCCCCCCTCCCTCCTTCCTCCCCGCCAGGCAGAGCCGCGGGCCACGCAGTCCCGCGGGCGGCGGAGAGCCGGCCTTGTTGGCCGGAATTGCTCAACAGCCGCCCTCCGCGTGCGTCCCTCGCGCAGGATGTAACAGCTGTTTTATCTCCGGCAAGGTCGCTGTAATGACGCTATGTAAAAATAGTTACGAGGTGCTTGGGAGGGTTTGCTGTTGAAACGCGGCTGCTTCCCGCTCGGAGGTGAATGCGCGTCTTTGTGGACGTACAAGCAGGAGGCGGAGGTGGAGGGGGGGGGAAGGAGCGCTGTTTTGCCGTAGGACTCCGTGATTTCATCAGCCGCCAGCAGCGCTGCCCCGCAGCACGTGGCCCTGCAGCGGTACAACAAACACACGCGGCCACGCGCGGTAGCGCAGCGCCGAGCAGCGCGTGGCTCTCCACGCACGAGCCGTCCGGAGGGGCCCTCACCTCACCTCACTTCCCCTCACCTCCCCCCCTCGGCTCTGCAGGCAGCCCCGGGCACCGGGAGCGCGGAGCGGAGCCGCTGGCGGGTCGCGTCTGTCTCATCTCGGGAGGAAAATAAACTGTTGCTGCACCACGTGCTCGCCCGAGAGGGATGAGTCAAGCCGAGAGAGTTTTCTCTAGCTACGAGCGTGTGTCACAGCAACATCCACCGAGGAGCGGGGGGACAAACAGCCCGGTGTAAAAATAACCTCGAAAGGGGCGCGCCTGCCCGGGGAGGGGGCGGCGGTGACACCGGAGGGGCCCCGCGGAGCCGGGAGGGGTGTGGGGCTCCTCGGAGGGCTCCGCACACACTCTCCTTTCTTCTCGGCGGAGGAGTGGGTGGTTCATCCGGCGGCAACAGGAGGAGGCGAGTCAAGGGCAGCTGTCAAAACCTCCCCCCCTCCGCTCGGCCCCTCTCCTTCCAGTTTAACGATCAAACAAACGCCTGCCTGGAAGAAAGGCGGGCGAACTGCCGAGTGAGCGAGCGAGTGAGTGAGTGAGTGAGTGTGTGTGTGTGTGTGTGTGTGCAGGAGCAGCGTGCCCCCCGGTCCTCCCTCCCTCTCGCCGCGCCTGGGAGGGGAGGGGAGAGGCGGCGGGAGGAGGGAGGAGGCAGCGCCGCGAGTGCGAGCGTAGCTCCGGGTGACTCTGCCTCAGTCACTGCGGGAAGGGGGAGGGCGGCCGCGCGCACCTTTTCCTCCCGTGCCTTCTCCCACTTTCACGAGGAAGGAACAAAGGCGAAGCGAGCCCGCAGCCGCCGGAAAGCCCCCAAGGGAGGCGGAATCCCGCTGCTCCCTGACAGCGACGCGGCCCCGGGCCGGCCGTCTGGCCGCGCTTCTTCGCCGCCCTCCTCCTCGTCGCCGAGTTGAGAAGGGGAGCAGCGTCCCGCCTCGCCTCTCGGAGCGCGGCGGTCCTCGCCGGCACGATGAAAAGTAAAAAAGGTACGTGCGGGGCGCCGCTCGGACACGGCGTGACAGCGGCCGCGCCGCGCCGCGCTCTTCCCGCCCGCGTTCCCCGCAGGGCCGCAGTGGCCGTTGGCGCCGCGCGCGGCCGTTGCTCGGCGGTCGCTGTCCGCCCTCCCCGTCCCGCCGCCCCGGTGCGAGGCGGGGGTCGGCGCGCAGCCCCGCTCTTTGTCTGCGGCGCGGGGACCGGAACGCGATCGCTGCTCAACTGCCTCTTTCCCCTGCCCTCGTAGTCTTGAAAAGAGGAGAAGAGTCGGAAAGTTTCCCCGCGCTTAGGGTTAAAGTGAGGAGGAAGACTGCTCCCCCCCCCCACCCGCCGCAGCGGGTTTTCTTTGTGTGTGGGTGTACAGACAGCAAACTTTCAGCTGGCGGCCGCGCTTTAAGTGCTTTAAATCAGAGCCCGGCCGCAGCCGCGCGCAAGAAGTTCCCAACGCGCCCGTCCCTGTCGTTGTGAGGCGGCGCGGCGGAGCAGCGTCGCTCGGCGCCCCGGGGCCGTGCAGTCGCCTCGGGCTGTGCGGACAGCCGCGCACAAAGGGACCCGGGGCACAAAGAACCAAGTTTCGGCGGATCGCAGCCCTCGAACCCCCCCCCCCCCCCCCCCCCCCCCCCCCGGTCCTACCCCCCTTTGCAGTGATTTGAGGGCACGGCGCTGACTCCGCGTGTCGCAGCCCTCAGGTAGGCTGCGATTCGTCACCTCGCTCTAGGCACGGTGTGTTTTTCTCCTGTACGATTTCGCTGAATTAATTTAGCTCGGTTATTTTTAGGACATTCCTATGCTCCCTATTTGCACAGCAGTGGTGAGCTGGTTTCCTGTCTGCTGTTGCTTCCATTGTTCAGACCTCTCCCCGAGGGCAGCTGCTGGTTGCCGAAATACCAAACTCCCCACACTTTCGACTGTTGTTCTTGCCACCCCCGAAATAAATGCGTGTGAAAAGTGCTGACGTCGTTTCTAGGTATGCATGTGTAGGTCTTTGTGCGAGCGAGCCGCTCCGAGGGCTGGAAGTTGTGGGCTGGAACAATGGGGACAATGGGAGGTGACGTGCCGGAGGGGCAGCTCCGCAGAGGGGCCGGGGGCTCTGCCTGGCACCGAGCGGGAGGAGGGGAGAGGGATGGGACGTGTACGAAGTGTTGGGGCTGGGGCCTTTGTTGTGTTCTGCTTGGGGCCGCCCGGCGTTGGAGCCTCGCTCAGAAGTTTCGAAGAATGACTTTGTTTCGGGTTTCTTCCTCGCAGCCCTAGAAAAAATCCCGTTTAAAGGAGGAAAACAAACGTACAGCGTAGCCAAGGGTGGCTGCTTTAAAAGCAGCAGAGCTCAAGCTGTGAGACGCGAAGGGAAGCAAACGAGCTGGTTCCTCAATTGTGAAACGTACTCAAAAGAAAAAGTTTGTGTTGTTTTTTAAGCGGTGGAAATTCCCTCGTGCATCCCTCATGCAGCTCATGGTTACTTCTGAATGATTTTAAGCTGATTTATTTTTGTTGTTGGCTTCTAAATTCACACTAAACTTTAGTGAGCTTCCTTTTTTTTTTTTTTCCCCTCCCTCTTTTTTTCCTTTTCGCTGTCGGGCTGTGGGTTAAAACCCCGAGGACTACTCGGTGGATGGTTTCATTTGCAAATAATAAGCTGATAGCGATCGCACGGAACATACTCAGCTTGTTAATTACCCTTCGAATACACTCTTGCGAAGGGCCAGGCATGTGCTCAAGTTGATACATGTGAGGAATCCTACCGAGCTCGGTTACGACAGGACCGGAGCCGTAGATGGGACCCGTCCTGTTTATCTGTGCTCATAACAATCCCGTTTAAATTCGCTCAGCCCCGCCGGGTGGGGTGGGAGGCTTTCCAGAAGGTGGTTGTTTTGTCTGCTGCTTCTCTGGAGGGCAGAGATTGTTTCTTGTGGTAACTTTGTCCTGTTTTGAATAACGATTGGCCTGTGCCACTTCCTCTGCGAAGCTCTTCCTCGACACAATGGGACGGTGGTGGGGTTTTTTTTTTTTCCTGATAGCTCGAATTCGCTTAACTCCTGCTTCATCTCAGCCTCTTTGGATAATTGGTCCTCCCCCTCGAGTATTTCGGCATGCCTTCTGAAGGAGCAGTGATCTATTCTGAAATCAGCTTTCGTTATCGCTGTTCTTCTTCTCAAGCTGTTTCAGAGCTGTTGGTGCTGAGCCCACGGTTATCCCTGGGAGCAGTCTGTTCTGCTCTGTTTCCAGGGGTCTCGGGGCTGTGACAGCATGCAGTGTCTGGCCACCCATATATATGGCTGCAGCTGGGGGAGCTGGGAGGATAAAGCAATACGATAGGAAGGGATGGTGGTCGTGTAGCCCTTAGCCTGTCGGTGAAGCCCCTTGGTGGACACGTACTGTTCATCTGTGGGGTGGTGGTGGGGATGGAGCCCTGGGGTGTTGCGCTCGTCCCCGGCCCTCTGCCGGCATGCCCAGGCTGCTTTGGCTTAGTCATGTGAAACCAGTGTTTCTGTTTAGTTGAACGTGTTCAAGAGAAGACAGAAAGTAACCTGACACTGGCTTGTTTTTAAGATGAAATAAATTAGTAGGTCAGCTGGGGCTGCTCGGCATGTCCACTAGCCTTTATTCTGGGTGTAAATAGCAGTAAGCCAACGGTCTGGCAGTGGAGCCCAGCCAGAAACCTTTTCAGTTTGGCCCTGTTCAAACAGGAAACCAGCAGCGAATAGCCTGATTACTAACAAGAAGGAAAAACAAAGCTGGGTTGTAATCAGCAGGAATGCTTTAATGAAAACAGAGCCTTGACAGCAACAACGTGGCTCCCGCTCTAGTAAAAAATATCAGCTGGGGCCGTGCGAGATTTCTCGCCAGGACTTCCTGTCGCCGCGCCGAGCGGAGGTATCTGCGCAAAGTTCAGAGGGCTGCTGCTCTATTTAAATGAGCTCATTTAAATGAGGAGCAGTTGTAACACACTGGGTTTCCTGCTCACCCCAACCTGCTCTGTGTCACTGACTCGCTCTGTCAATTCATATGACACGCCGAGTGAGCCGGCCAAAGGGCAGGCTCCGTGTTGACTCATTCCTTGCTAGGTAGGCTGTGGTTAGTCAGATGGCAACTTTTACTTCAGAAGTGCCATGGCAGAAGAACGGGTTTGCAAAACACAGAAGCGTTTTCATGCTGCTGGCTTTTGGTGTTTCGCCACATCTTTTTTTTTTTTTCTTCAGGTGAAAAAGAGCAACAGTTTTGGAACAAGTTTTGCTGTTGAGGCAGTTTTCTCAAATTCAGAGGTTCCAGCGGAGTGCTTCAGCTGTATTATTAGGTCCTGGGGAAGTCAGGCCAAGCGGGGCGGTGGTGTGTCTTGTCACTGTGCCATGTAAATATGGCTCAAGACTGTTAGACACCTAATTTTCTCACAGGAGTAGTTTCTTTGGCTCCTTATTTCCAGCTTTCACTGCCTCTCCCTGTTTTCCGAAGTCCTGTCTTGCCTATTATATTTAAAAACAAACAAAAAACCCAACCCACTGAAGTGCTGCAAGGCTTCTAGTTTCTGACAAACAAGGGCAGCACACTTGAAAACATTGTCTGAATAATGGAGGCTAGTTTTAGCTAGTTCTTAAATTCAGTTTGGGAGGCATGAATTGCTTTGTAGAGCCATCATGCTGTCTGCACATGATTTTTGTTCCAAGAAGTGCTACTTATGGCTCCAGAGGACCCCGTTGTGCAAGACATGCTCTCAGGTTAGATTGCAAGCATGACAGCACTTTGCATGAAGCTATTATGAGATTGCACAGGATCATTTTAAAGCAAACTTGACATACTTTCTACATGAGTTAAGAACTTGTTTACATAATTTGAGATTTATCTCGTGTAGGCCATTTAAATATTATACTATTGTTCTTGTGCCATGACTGGATAATTTATGTGGCAAATCATCCCAGGAAAAGTTTGGTATGTCAGTTTGGTGTTTGACGGTTCCATAAATCAACAGTTTAGAGAAGGAAAACAATACTAAGTGAGTTACTGAAGTAACAACGCCAGACACTTTGCAGATTGATAGTTCTCCTGGGAATGTTTGCGTGTCGAAAATATGCATTGAGATCTGAGCAACTTAAACCAAATTTAAGGATATTGAAGCTTCTCATAAATAAGAGGAAGAAAGGCAACAGTTTACAGTATCAGCTTTGGCTACGGTTTAAGGTATGGGGGGAAATCCTACCCTCCATACACACTGGGAAGTAATGAGCAACAGTTGCACACACCCCTTTCTTTTTTTTCTATTGCTTTATATAGTTGTATGCTTTCACATGCACGTGTATTATATTTCAGGGCTAACTCTTTCCTTAAACAGAATCTTTGAATTATGGGTAGTAGCCCACATAATTTATTTTTATTATTTTTTTTAACTTCTGACATTTAACTTGGCTTTTACTGTTCACGTTTTTAATTTTGATGTCATGAATGAGCAAGTTCCTTTTTCTTTCCCCCACCCCCAACGTGATATACAAATTACAGAAAGAGATTATGGGCTTCTTTTTCTTGACATTTTTTTTTTTCCTAGAAGAAACTTCTGAAAGTCAGTATATTTTCACTTGAAATTAGTATTGGATTGTGCCAGTTGAAATGGGTGGTATCTTATTTAGATTTATATACAGTTTTTAAGATTCCTAAAATATCGGTGAGCTTAACCTGGTGCCTATTAAAAGTTTTTAATACATTTTACAGTAGTTTGTTTCCTCAGTGCCTTGTATATTCTACAGAAGAAGGAAATTATAACCTTCCCAGCTGCTGACTATTAAATACTTGGTTCATTTTTATTTACCTAATGTAGCATCAAGTAGTGTGGTATATAGAAAGGGACAATTAATTGTTTTTGGTTTTTTTAATGATTGCAGTTCTCTGGTACTGAAATGCAATTACATTTTAGAAGTCTATCACCTGTCATGCTGGTATACTTGTACATACCTGGTTCTTTCCTTATCCTGCACTTTTTACTAAATAAATACCCGTTTGAGAGTGCAGGCAGACACAGTGTCCCCTTTTCTCTTTGCTTTCTCTATGGATCTGAGATGAACTATTAGTTTATAAAAGTCTACAAGCTATCTCTCTCATGAGGGAAGCACCAGTATTTTAAGGGGTAATTAAATAACCCATCACTGGAGTTGGGTATATGGCTTTTCAGTTCTTCTCTGTTGGCCCTTTGCCCAGCCCCTGGTTATTCCTGATGAGAAGAGTGCTGAATGCATACATACCATAGCAAGCAAATTTGGACAATATTGGCATTAGATAGAAGCTATCTGATAACAAGCTGTAGATAAAAGGTTGCTAGGGGAACGAAAATGAGGGTTTACAGAGAATTCCCTTAGGAACAGCTCATTGGTGCTACTTCTTGTTCAACTGACAGTAAAGCTACAGCCTGACAAGTTAACGCTATAGGACAAATCCCCCATAAAGCAGGCTGTGCCACAATTCGCGGTGAAAGTGCTTAATATAAAACAA
Source organism: Gallus gallus (assembly GCF_016699485.2). Lineage (NCBI taxonomy): Eukaryota > Metazoa > Chordata > Aves > Galliformes > Phasianidae > Gallus > Gallus gallus. The sequence continues at coordinate 100,443,705 of NC_052533.1, read as the reverse complement.
GTCTGAACCATGAAGTGCTGGAGCTAAGTAGTTTCCTGAGGTGGGAGGCTGATTGTACTTGTCTTCTTGTAATTGCAGGTGTAGTTGCAATATCAGGCAGTGAAACAGAGGATGATGACACTATGGATGTCCCACTAGATCTTTCCTCATCTGCTGGCTCGGGCAAACGGAGGAGACGTGGCAACCTACCCAAAGAGTCCGTGCAGATTCTTCGGGACTGGCTGTATGAGCACCGATACAATGCTTATCCTTCAGAGCAAGAAAAAGTGCTGTTATCCCGGCAAACACACCTCTCCACACTACAGGTATTCAAATAAAGCAGTTCTTTTTGTTTAGTTTAAAGGAACTGTTTTCTCATTTCTTCTTAATTTACCTGTCGTCTAGTCACTGATATAAATGTTTGCACTGCATGTGATGTTTCCTGTGGTTTTTTTTTCTTTTCTGTTTTTTTTTTTTAATGATTACTTATTCTATTTCTGATGGCACCTTTAAGGGAAAATGCAGATGAGTGGTGTGTTATGATGATCTTTGTTTACTGGGAATAAAATGACATATTTGGGAGAACAGACAGTTGTGAATTTGAATGTGCATGCTAATTTTTTGCGGAATTGGGGCCCAAAAGACATAAAGTGTCAGTATGAGGTAATTTATTGTGAGGAGAAAGGATTCATTTGTCAACAGAAGCTTTACGGTGATAGATGCAGAGCTGAGCATATAACTCTGCCTCTAAAACTGCAACTTGAGGCCCATTCCCATAGAATGTGAACATCTATAATTATGCGTATGATGAGTTCCATTAAGTTCAGTGAAACAACTGATAGATATGGATAGAGCTACTCAAGTGCATTAGCATGGGTGTGATCAGGCTTTTATGTGGCTTGTTTTGGATTCTTACCCAGCAGCAGCTGCAGGGTCCTCTGGACTCATTATTCTTACCTTTTTTGATCACCTTTGGGGGGAGATCTGTGAGCAATTGCTTATTCCCACTTCATGGAAGGTGGCTGCAGGAAAGCTTATGCAAAACCTGGTTTTGAGAGATGCTAAATATAGAGTTCCTGTTGGCTTCTGGGCTTCTTTTTTTCCCCCCAGATTAGTTCGTTAGTACAAAATCCACAATTGGCTATAAAGTAGAATTCCCTTTGTGTAACACCGTAGAGAAAACCTTCTTCATGTAGTAAACGCAAAAAAGACGTTAAACTATAAACTATCCTGTATTGTCCAGGAAACTGGTTTGATATTTAAACAAGGACAAACTTAAGTGAGGTAATTCATGTTATGTCTGTCGACACAGTCAGTTGAACAAGGAAAATCAGTAACTATTTGTGGGAGGAGTGGCCCTCTTCAGAGAGAAAAGGTTTTCCTGTTGTTAATTAACCTAAGCACAGTGAACAATGGCTAATAGATTAATGTGTGTGCACAGGGTTAAAAGCTAAACCTCTGGGCTCAGGCTGGCCGACTTCAGATGTCCTGGGGCTTTCTGTAGAAGGAGCTGGAGCTGGGGGCAGAGAGGGGACAAGGGAAAAGGACTTAGCCAGGCTTGTCAGAGCTTGTCCCGTAGTCTCTTCTGTTAGATTGAGGAAACTGCTTGGAGGGAGTCATCAATCTAACCCAACAACTCTAATGGCACATAGTTGGGAGTGAATGAAGGTAGAAATTAAGATCTTGTTGTATTCTCAGGTCTGCAACTGGTTTATCAACGCACGCCGCAGGCTCTTACCTGATATGCTGAGGAAGGACGGCAAAGACCCAAACCAGTTCACCATCTCACGGCGGGGGACCAAGCTTCCTGAAGGCAGCATGGTGGAGTCCTCCATGGGCACAAAGAACTTCCTTCCCTTGCTGGAGGAGAGCCCCTTCCTTCCCGCCTCTGCCACGCTCAGCAAGACTGTGTCCTCTTCCAAGCCTGTGTCCCCAGGGTCTGTCCTGGCTCGGCCCTCTGTGATTTGCCACACGACTGTGACTGCGTTGAAAGATGCCCCTTTCCATTTTTGTCAGCCAGGTGATGTAGGCCAGACCACAGACCTGCAGCAGCCCCCGGCCAACGCCTTCACAGACAGCTCCCTCTCCTACCACGAGGATGCCTCTAAACTGGGACCTGGTGCGAATGCGCAAAGCGGGCTCTTTAACACTCCTCCTCCAACCCCACCAGACCTCAACCAGGATTTTAGTGGATTCCAGCTACTGGTGGATGTTGCACTCAAAAGGGCGGCAGAGATGGAGTTGCAGGCAAAACTCGTGGCCTAAATCCCCTTCCTTCTCTTTCCCCATTTTGTTTTTTATCCAGGCAGGGATCTAACAGCTGTGTGGTTATTGCCACCCACACGATATCAAAAGACTTAACTGCATTATTATTATTTTTTTTTTATTAATCTTATTTGCACAAGGGATTGCTGAAATGAAGCTTCCTGTCACTGAGATGGTCTTCAGTGGAATATGGTCATTCCAAGAATTATAAACTTTAAAGCTACTGTAGAAAGGATTGTGTGGTTTTTGTTTTTGTTTTTTTTTTGTTTTGTTTTTTTTAATATTTTCTTTGTAGGTTTTTCATAATGTGAGATGGTTCCCAAGATCATGTGATTTGTTTTTTTCTATCAGACTGTGCAATATCTAGTAATGATATAGAGTCTTCTTATCATTCCCATGCGGAACAGAATATACCGACACGCTGTCTAAAATAAATTTTCAATTTTTTTAACAATATGAACTTTGGATGATTATGCTTTTTTTCCCACAATGTAATAAAATATTTTCTTTAAAAATGGATGCATGAGGAGTATTTTGTTGCATACAAACTTTGCAGAAAACACAGCTTTTCTCTCGAAATACAGTGGAGCGAGAGAAATATTTTTGACCTGATACTGACTTTGTTTGGTTTAGAGAGCTATGCTAGCAGCTGTTGTTAACCAGATGTTCAAAGGAATGCTGAAAAGTGGACCTGAAGTACCTGACTGTGTTCTGCTGTGTTGACCTTTTCAAAGAGGCCAAAGAGAGCAGTGTAGTCAGCTTGCATTGAATTTCGGGAGGGGTATCTTAGGCCCCTCTCAGAGCTGGAGTATTTTGGCTCCTAGAAATACCTTAGGGCTTAGGGTAGGGGCCCATGGGGAGGTATTCCTGAGGATGAAACAAAGAGGCCAGAAAAGGGTTGGGGTGAATATTTTTTGTAAGTCTTTTTGGTACAGCTTCTGGACATCTTTAAAGACTAATTTTGATGGGGTCAGGAAGGGCAACACAACTTCTGGTTTTCTTGGGCTAGCAGTGGTAAGATTTTGGCTCTAATTCCAGTAAACTGTGAAATAAGAGAGAGAGTGTCAGGTTGAAAGCTGTGTTTTGGGAGCCAGATTATTTGAGATGCTTCAAACACCAAATGGATGCGTGATCTCTGCTGTATTTGGGTGTATTCTGGCCAGTGGAATTTTCTGAAAGGTTACTTTTCAGAGGAGAACTTTGGCTATCAAAATGAATTATTACTGAAAAACATGAAGAGTTGCAGCTCACATTTCAACTTTTTTGGATGTCCGTCTCCCACCCTCATCTTTCTAACAACAGTGAAACAGGAGACCCGCAGGGAGAAAAATCAGTTCTGGCTAATCCTTAAACCAGTTGTCTGCTTGGGTAATTGGGGGAGGGTTTTGCGGAGCAGGACTGCAGGCAGATGTAAGGGTATTCTTAGGAGTAGACTGCAGTGTGTGCTGTTTTGTTTTTTTCTTTTTCTTTTTTTCTTCCTTTCCCTGTGGCTTTTCTTTTTGTAGGCAACAGAAAACTGTTTGTTCTCTGGAGTACTCTTTGAAATTTTGCTCAGGGTAGGACTTCTTTAAACCTTTAGAGTCAGTGTTAATGGGTTCAAGAAAAAAACAGGGGGGCTTGCTCATGTGTGCATCAGCTTTGGTGACAATAGAAACAATGCAGGGTTGTCCTCATATGCTGTGCGATTATAGAATCGGGTTTTTAATTTTTACAATGAATTTTTAACTGAGGTAAAGCTACAAATAAAATAGTTCTGAGCATAGCCAGGCATGGCTGTGGGTTTCATCTTCAAGTAATAGCACACGAGTCCAGAAAAGAGCCTTGAGTCCTGTCCCTTCACCTGGATGTACTATTCTTTATGCTCCTAGGCTCTTTTCCTTGGGATACCTAGGCACCTATTCATCTATTTAGGAGGAAGCTTTTCACGCAGAAGGTGGTGAAGCGCTGGTTTCCCAGAGAGGTTGTGGATGCCCCATCCCTGGAGGCATTCAAGGCCAGGCTGGATGTGGCTCTGGGCAGCCTGGTCTGGTGGTTGGCGACCCTGCACATAGCAGGGGGGTTGAAACTCGATGATCACTGTGGTCCTTTTCAACCCAGGCCATTCTATGATTCTGTGTTTCTATGATCTACTTGGAATAGGCTTTTGTGTATATATGAAGTCAGTGTTGAGCAAAAAGTGGGGAAGAAAATCCTTTTGTGGCATAGATGTTTGCTCTCAACCGATGCTAGGCACCCAGAAAGAAGCGTTGTCTTTGGTAAGAGGTTCATAAGATACTTTCTTGTCCACATGACATAAGTGTTCTATTGCAACATTCCTAATGCCTATGCTTCAGGCGCTGCCTAAGAAAAAACAATCTCAAACAAATGTTTTTTCCCTGTTTGAGTAGTTGGACTTTTTCCTTGTTCTTTTTTTTTTTTTTTCCAAAGAAGGTTGCCAGTTTGCTGGGTGGTAGAGAAAATGTAGGGGATCATATCATCAAAGGGTATTCTCAGATCCTTGCTCTCCATTAATCTGTCCTTTAAGATAAAGTCAGCAAGTTTAGGGAAAAATAAGTTTTGCTTGCTGAGCTGATCAGTTCTGTAATTCCGTCAGAGCAGCTGCAGTAATTCAATGAAAATAGGAGGAGGAAGAAAATTTACCATTCAGGTTAACAGTTTCTGTTGAAAGTAAAAGCTGTGGTCTCTGCTGTTGCCATTAACCGCTCTGCCACACACAGTGTCACTGGTGTAGCAACCAGTGCCCTGCCCTTGTGATGAGCGCTGTGTTTCCACCTTGCTGACACCTATCCGTGGGACTTCACTTGTGACCAATTTTGCTCGAGGCTGATTGTTTTGTTTTGTTTTGTTTTGTTTTTAATTATTGCTTGGATTAAGGCTACACCCAGAAGTTCAACTGCAGTCATAAGCCAATCGAGTAGCACCTGGTGCACGGTGAAATGACTTTCTCCTCTCCTCAGGTGTTACTTTACTTGGAGGAAGAAAACGACTCACTGAGTATCCAATAAAATAAAATCAAAGGCAGTTTCTGCTTAGTAATACTTTGGTTCAGACTTCTGAGTTTGCCCAGATCTATTCTTTCAGAGCCAAAACTTGTAGTTAACTCCGGATAAAATTATCAAAGGTACATTTTGGGCATCAGGCAGTCCAGAATGAGGAGGAGTCCCAACGACTAATGAGTGCAAGGCCGCCTGTGCCAGACACTCATCCCTGTGAGAACAAAGGGAAAGTTTATTTCTGGAAGCTTGTTTGGCTGTGGAATAGGGAAAAAAAAGAAGAAAGCAGTGAAAAGAAACAATGAGACAACAAGGGCAGTTTTACTGTTCTTGCCACAATGATAAACCTAATCACGAGGCAGCTGTCAAAACCCAAGCTCTGCCTGCATGCACCAACTGGGAATGGCTGCTAATGTGGGACCAGCGGTGTCGTGCCGTGCCGTATGGAGAGAGTGCTGCCGGCCAGAGCCCAAATGACCCAGAAGGAGCAACAAATCTGAGACAGCTAGCCAGCAGACTTGTTCTCATGGCTGTTGTGTCTTGTAAACAACTTGTGGCAGCTGCACGTGATAAATCCCAGTGCAAAGCAAGGATAATTACAATAGGGAGGGGATCTTGGGACTGGCGACTGTGTGTGTGTGCATGGGGAGGAGGGGGCATCCCATGGGATGCCGGGGGGGATATGGCATCTCACACATCTACCAGCTTTTGCCGCGAGGTCAGCGTCTGTAATGCACTCAAACAGCTGGGGCACTCGCAGTGCTGCTGCATGTCAAGGTGTGTTTTTTCCAGCCATTTTTCTTCTTAGCACTTGAGAGCTGCTCCTGCACTACTTCCTAACTCTTTTAAAGCTCATTTGGGTTTTCTTTTTCTTTTTTTTTTTTTTTCCTTCCTCTTCTTGGCATATTGCATTTGTCAACTTTCCCCATAGCTTTTGCCAAGCAGGGATTATTGGCATGGACGCAGCTCTTGTTTGCTGCTCAGGACATGACTTTTTTTAAGTCTCTTGCTCAGTAGTTGCCAAAGACCTTACGTCTGTCCCGTTTCCCTGGGTTAGCCAGCTCTTCTCTGTGAGCTCCAGTGTTCAGACTAAAGGAAAAGAGCTTAGATGAGCCACTCACTCTAGCAAAGCGTCACTTTGAGCTGTTGCTATTCCAGACATAGTAATTACATCCACATGTGCTGTGTGCCATTCGGCGTCTGCTCTGCTGCCTGCCGTGGCAATGAGTGCAAACACAGTCACAAGAAGCAGACCTGGCTACACTACAGAGTCAAAATTCAGACTGTTTTCTGTGTCCAAGTTTTGCACCCATCTCTGCCGACAGCTCAAAGCCATGGCATGCAGTTAGCAGTTTTGCTCACCTTCCCCTTTGTGGCTTCCCTTGCCTTACAGTTCACATTCCTGAAGCTCTCTTGGCTCCGAGAAACGGGGTCTGTGACTACCACTGGCAAACCTCACAGGACTGGGGCCTGGGGCAGCTCCCCACAGCAAAGTAACTGCACACCCCTGTGCAGTGCTGCAATGTGTGATGTTAACCTCAGCTCCCACAGCTGGTGAGTTGGTCACAGCTACCTCCCAGCTCGTCCCTGTTTCACTGGATAGCATGGTTTTGGCCAGAATTCATGTCAGTGTTGTACTTTCAGCTGCTTACATCAGTGCGTAATGAACCTACAGATGTGCACACAGGTAGCAGCACTTTGAAACAGTGATTTAAAAGAGGGCAAGTGATGGCTTGTGAGTACAGGCTGATTGTGTGCAGCTGGCAGTTCTCTGTCCCTGCTTGTATTTGGGCAGCTTCCTTTGGCCCACAGAGCAGGTTTGGGGCTGCTTTCCCTGCCTGAAGATGTGTAGTGGCATTGGCCTTGTAGTGAAGAATCCTCACCTGTGCATTTACAAACCCTGCAAGTGGTATGTTGTTAGCTTTTGTCAAATTGTTTGGCAGAGAGAGCAGCTTGGCCCTGGTGCTGTGGGTTTTGCAACACAAATGTATCTTTGCGTGGCTTCCCTGAGTCTTTACCTCTCTATTTTTGCTGTGCTGCTGGAGAGACATTGCCCTGTTGGTGTATATTACACAAGCTTCTCTGTCAGTGGCGTTTCATGGGTTGGAAGGGCTCAGCTACTTTAGGAGAATGTTAGTCTGTATCATTATTAAGTAAATAACTCCCAGTTGTGAGATCTGTGAAAACAAAAAAAATCACTTGACTGGTTGTGGGAAGAATGTCATATCCACCACTTTCCCGTCATGAGTCTGCACAGCTTGTCTTGGAAATGGGTCTGGATCCCAGACACAGAACTGATGGTGAAGATCATAACAGTTTTGTAATTCAACTGAGTAAGCATTCAGCTGTTTTGCCAGCGCCTGTAATTTCACTTCCTTTTCCAGCCTGCAATGTTCTGATTGCCTGACCTTGTGCTCAGTGTCTTACTTTGTTTCCTTCTGGGCTTGTGATATCATTCCTTGTTTGAACTCTCCCTCTGTCCTCTCTCTGCCTGTTTGACCACTGAGTGCTTACATCATGCTGCATGTAGCCCCTTTAACTAGGTGAGAGATTTTATCTGGTTTTGTGCTGTTGGGAAAGATCCCTGCTACCCCACTAAACTAACCACAACAACAAATCTCTCTCTGATGCAAACGGACCAACTTCGGGTCATGAGAGAAAGCACATCTTCCCTGTGTAGCTAGACTTTTTCCTAGCTTCTGCTTTCTGTGATGTGGCAGAGATGAGCCTAGAAGAGGAGCAGTGAGTAATAAAACTCAGAGGCATTTTTAAGAACCCAGGGGCTGACTTCAGTTTTGGCTTTTCTGGTTGCAGCACGCTGTTTTGATGAGCTCCCCCTATGAAGCAGGCCTTCCCTTGCCAACCTTGACCAAGAGGTGAATTCAGGTTATCACATTAAACACTACTTAGGCACTTGCTGTTGTAACTCGTTCTTCATGTTCAGTGCAGCTGGCTTGCGTTCAGCCAAGGTATTTTCAGTGAGATGCTGCCAACTTTCTGCAAAGGCTTCCTCAAAAGTTTTTCTTCCTTAGCTGGAGATACATGGAAAAACCTCCTGGAAATATTTCCTGTTAGTTTATAGGTTCACATCTGCATGCACTCTCTGTGGTAAAGCTACTACCTTGACTCCCTTGTCCCTTCACAAGGGGGGAAGGGCCCAGTCACCCTCACAGCCAGCGCCATTCTCCATATTCTTAGATTACAGAATTATAGAATATCTTGGGTTGGAAGGGACCTCAAAGCCCACCCAGTCCCACCCCGTGCCATGGGCAGGGCTGCTACCCAGCAGCTCAGCTGCCCAGGGCCCCATCCAACCTGGCCTTGAGCCCTCCAGGGATGGGGCACCACAGCTTCTCTGGGCAGCTGTGCCAGCGCCTCACTGCCCTCTGTGTGAAGAATTTCTGCCTAAATACAATGTATATCTCCCCTCATTTAGTTTTAAACCATTCCCTCTTGTCCTATCAATATTTGCCAATGTAAAAAGTCAGTCTCCCTCCTGTTTATAAGTCATCTTTGGATATTGGAAGGTCATAATGAGGTCTCTCTCCCTGGAACCTTCTCCAGGCTGAACAAGACAGCTGCCTCAGCCTTTCTTCATAGGAGAGATTCACCAGATGCGGTGCACTGAGCAGTATCCACAGCGGCCAGTGGTGGGCATGCATCATTTTCTCTCCTGTTTTTAGCTGTATGCAACGGGTATTTCTGTTGTGAGGAATCTCCTTTCAACAGCACTGATAGGCTCAGGTTTCCTCCCTTGGTACTGACCAAGCGAGGTGGGCAATGCAGCTCAGCTGTTACTCAGACTCTGCATCTGCCTCAGGAGTGACTCGCTTGTGACTCTGCCCAGGCAGGAAACGTGACCCTGCTGGCTGCTTCATGATTCTTGCTCAGCCCAGAGGGAACTTGCCTTCAGACCCTCTGCTTCCCGCAGATCTGTCTTTCATCCTTGCTTTGCCCTGGCCCTCATTCACAGTGGAGACCTACTGGTGTTGGGAAAGCCCTGGAAAAGAAACAAACCTTTCAGCTATGACTAAGGAAAACACACTCCAGAGCTCTGTGGTTTGTCTGAACTCACTTCCTTGGGAAACAGCAGGTTTTGATCTTTAAAAAGTGATATCTTAAAAGCCCACGTGTAAATCTTAGCAGTTCCGGTGATAGCAGTGTAATCTGCCTTTGATCAAGTAAAGCAACAAGCACAGATGTATCTGCTGCCCAAGGACTGCAGGAAATGTGCCCATGCTTGTACAAAGGCACAGAGGAGGGGATGCTGGCGGGGTAGGGAGAAGATGACTTGCTGTTCTCCAAACCGTCACAGAGACGGCAGTGTTCATATTTTGCCTCTACATCCCCGTGACTTTTGCCAGCTAGGGGAAATCTGCCCGCGGGTCTGTGGATCTGACAGCAAGAGGCAAAACAATGTATTTGAGAACCTTGAGCAGAGCCAGAGCTGCAACAGAGCTTGGCCTATGCAGAATGTGGAGCAGTACAGAAGGGCACGTGGCTGTCAGGCAGGGCTTCAATTTTGTGCAAAATGGGATTTTTCCTCATACCTAGGCTTGCTAAAAAGTTTGCAAACCCTCCTGAGAGGCAGTTTGGGTACAGTGTGGGAGTCCTTCCATGGCCGTGTCCACAACATCTGCCCTTTACGCTGGCTATGGGAAACACTTTCCCTTGCCTTTATTATTTTTGGTGCGCAGGAGGAATGAAGTGACACTGAACTTTGGTACCTCACCTGATTCTCTTTACTTTGCATACTAAGGGACCCACAGGAAGCTGTCAGGAGAGCAGGGTGAGCCCTCTGTCACTCAGTTACTCCTTGGGCAGTCATGCCCAGTGATGCTGGAAGTCTCCGCCCTGCTTTCAGAGTGGGCTCCAAGACTTTCTGTAAGCTGCAGGTGCTGTGCAGGTGCAGAGCAGTGCGTGGCAGAATGTGGGGCAGTGCTATGGAAACTGGGCGCAGGTTTGTTGTGCTGGCTTTGTTTGTTTTTTTCACCTCCACGATAATTCTTAACCAGCCTGCAATCTCTGTTCTATGTACTTTACTACTCCTCGTGATTTACCGGGATAATAAAAAACTTAAAACAGAAGCCCGGCCCTGAACCTTTTCACTACAAGGAAAACAAGACCTTTGTCCCATCGGCTGAGCTCAGAGCCTGCAGCGTGGCTCACCCACAAAGAGCCCCAAAGCCAGTGGAAATCAAAGTCATACTGATGGCAGTCATAACTGGATTTGTACTGAGGTGGGTGGAGATCAAGAGCTCCGATGTGACATGAGATCTCTCGTGTCAGCTCCCTCGTAACAGAGAGGAGGCACCTGACTGGTGGAAGCCAGCCTGTAAATACCAGGATCGCCAATAACGTGCTGCCTGCGGCTCAAAGTACAGGCCGTGGTGGGCCGGAGCTGAAACATTAACCAGGCCTTGGGGTAAGAAGCCTCTGTAGTTGCCGCTGTGTATATGTGTGTGTATATGTGTGTGTGTGTGATGATGGGGCTGCAATAAGGAGCTGCTCAAATGAGCTACGGGCTGTGGGGAGAACTGATCATTTATGGAACTGAGAGCTGTAATGGCAGGGGAAAAAGGGAACGCAAGGGATTCTTTTTGGCCCGCAGCTCAGATTGTTTGGGTCCGGGTAGTGTTTTGAGTCTGTATTTGTTTATTTTCTGTTTCTACCGCTGGTGATGGAGAGGGGAAGATAGGACAGGGCAGCAGTGGGAGTGTTGTAATCACGTTACTGAGCCCAGCTGACACCAGGTGCAGGTAAACATCCCTGCCTGCCCGGATGGATGACTGCACATAAATCCTGGGAGCACCCTGCTGCAAAACAAGGCTTTTGCAACTGTGCCTTTGAACTCGGAAGGAGCTGTGTGTGCATGACTGATGGGTGACAGCGTGGCCTGGCTGCGCTCATGGGGCAGCATGGCTTCTCGCGCAGGCCTTGGCCTGGCTGCTGGGACACGACTGAGCCACAGGCAGGGCCTGACCCTCGCGGCTGTAAAACTGCCATCTTCTTCCCAAGAGCCAACATCACCAGCATGCAGCATTTTCTGAAGCTTGGTGTTGGGCCAAAAGCCGTTCCCCTACTGCCTGCCCATACCATATATGTGTATGTTATTAGTTTACCCACTGCGGGTTGCTCCCCAGCTGCCAATGCATGTCTGTGTGTTATCAGTGCGTCTCTTCATGGACTACCTTAGGCTAAGTTTAAAGGACAGCATGTCCCTGTTTGAGGAAGAGCAGTAATTATGTTCTGCCCTGTTCCTGCTGAATCACTGCGACCTGGTAAGGGCCTGGAGCATGGCAGGACTGTGTTGTGTTGTCATGTGTTGCAGCTGAGGAAAAGCTTTGGATTTGGGCTTTGTATCATAAGTCTGGTTTCTGGTCAGGATGATGGAATCTTAGAGAGAAGATTTTGCCTTCACATCTTCTTGTGAAGTCCGGGTAAAAGGACAAATGTGCTTGTTTATGCTGCTTTAAAATACACAGCTCATTTTCAAAGATGAGCAATGAGACCATAGCAAGTAGATCTAGAACAGACCACAGCAGTTAACTCTGGTGCAGGGCTCTGTCTTGAATTGTAAACTCTGTGAGATGCAAACATCAGCATTTGCACGATGTTTAGCCTGCACAACACAGCATCTCTAACTGGGCTTTGAGGTCACGCTACAGGAATGTTTATTTCACTGAATGCCTTCTCGTGACGGTCACATTTTACAACAGCCATGTACATGAGTGACCAGCACTGCAGGCAGTGTCTGTGTGGCATTGGAGCCACCAAACCAGTGCAGCTGAGGCTGTGCCAGGCCCCTGCTTTGCATGCTTGCTTTACAGTGGTTGGAACCCTTTTGGGTGCTGTGAATACTCATCACAGTCATGGAATGACAGAATGGTTTGGACTGCAAGGGACCTTAAAGCCCACCCAGTACCACCCCGTGCCATGGGCAGAGCTGCCATCCAGCAGCTTAGCTGCCCAGGGCCCCATCCAACCTGGCCTTGAGCGCCTCCAGGGATGGGGCACCACAGCTTCTCTGGGCAAATCAGCTTCTTGGAGGGAGTAATGTGAGAAGAGTAAGTGCACTGCTGTGTGACCCATCAGCAGATGCGCAAAGGATTTTGTATTGAAAAGGCAAAAAGAAAAAAAAAAGCATTAAAATTACCATTGCCATGTTGCCCTCTGGGTTTACACAAATGCGGTGCAGGGAAGAATTAGGCTTTTGCAGTTTCATGTTTCCTTGACCTTTTGAGAGAAGAATGAAAAATCTGATCCAACTGCTACTCCCTGTTACAATGCTGAAAGAGCAGTGCAAACTTAATTTGCTGACTCCCGAGGAGCAGAATTTCAACTTGCCTATTGAAAAACCTGGGAGAGAGCTGAGGTCTGTAGAGATCTGAATAAAGCTGGATAATCTGGATGCCAAACCTCTCTCCCAGGTGGGTGCAATTACTGGTGCATGAGCAGATTCCTTCAGCCTGCTCCAGTGGTGACTGGCTTAGGATAAGTGCAAGGCAGGGAGAAAACACGGCTCCTCTGGCGTAATGTCTCCCTGCTGCAGGATGGGCAGCACCTCCCCTGTGCTGCAGCTGTTGCAGCTAGGCGCTGTAGCTGTGTCGTGCTAGCACCCACATCACCCTCACTTAGTGCTTGGGAAACTCTCATACCATTAGTGGTAAGCTCACATGTTCTGCTTGACATAAAAACGTTTCCAGTAAAAAATCATTTCAGACTATTGCTGTATTGGCTGATGCAACTGTTGACAAACAAAATCTGCATGGATTGTGTTCTAATGGCAAGCTTTGCATGCTTCAACAGGTTTTCTTTGCTTTGGCTCAGTTTCCTGATTTTATTTTCATCCTTCCAGCTTGCTGAGGACAAGCACAGTGGATGGGTTGCTTCTTACCGAGTCTCAGCGCTGCCTGGGAGACGCTGGCGGACGCCAATCACCACAGTGAAATGCTGCATGGCAATACAAACGCAGCTTTTTTCCCCTTTTGGAGATGAGCACGTGTCAATTGAACAAAGGGTGAGAAGTGAGGGAGTACACCGCAATTTGCTAACGTGTGGCTGGCTTCCCAGTTCCCTGCACATTCCCACAGCCAGACTGCAGTCGTCATGATGCTATTGCCAGGAAATATGTAAACAAAAGGGAACTCTCCCTCTCAGCTGAAGCATTAGGTTGATTGTGCAAAAAGCCACTCAGATTGATCCATGCTACCTAGCTATCAAAGGTGCTATTTGTTATATGTATAGGCATACAGCACTGTTGACAAAGATCACTTCTGTTTACATCTTTTTAAATCACAGTATTTATTGTGTGGGGAGTCAGAGCATTAGGACCCTCTCATACAGGATTGTGACTTAAAATTCAGGTGCTCAGGCATTGCTCTTCTGGAGTCACTTGGAGATTGGCAAGCGGGCATTTTTCCATGGAAATAACTGATCTTTATGTCTCAGCCAAATTACACAACCGACAGTTAATGCTGGGATGAAGTCTCCTTTCTTTCTTAGCACTGCAAATGCAACTGTGTAACTTCACAGGGAAGACATGATTTGCCAGAACTATCTACAAGTTCAAGAAGTCTCAGCATTGTTTTTTGTTTGTTTGCTTGTTTGTTTGTTTTTTCCAGATGATAGGAAAGTTTTCTTCCAAAGATGAGCAAAACAAGGAGCACAGTAAGTTATTACCACAAACACTTATTCCCCCGCCCCCTGAAAAAAGAAAAAAAAGACATCCTAGGAGATGACAAATAGCATAGCCCAGCTCACTGTTGGCTATACATTGGCATCTCAATGCTACACACTTTTTTACACAACAAAAGAAGGAACAATTACAGTTCTGGTTCAAGGACCACAGCAATCCAGTGCTGAACGTGCACTTGTGAAGCAATATCAAATTGCAGTTTTGAGCACATATAGCCAGTACAACAGGGAAAATAAGCCACACTGTATTAAGGATTTGTCTTTGATAGTCCTTTCCGTACAGCTAAAAGCTAGGGATAGCTGGTAGGCTTGGCATCCCCATGGGGATGCAGGATAGTTACATGGGAGGGAGTTGCCTTTTAGTGGTTCACATCTGTGATCCCTCATTCCGTCCTCCAGCCCCAGCTGTGAGCCTCAGCATGCAGCTGTCTGCACTAGTAACTTAGAAAGATCTTTACTGTCAAGAGTGATGCACACTGGAACAGGCTGTCCAGAGAGGTTGTGGGGCCTCTTTCTCTGGTGGAATTCAAGACCTGTCTGCACGCCTTCCTATGTGACCTACTGTAGGGAACCTGCTTTAGCAGGGGGTTGGACTTGATCTCTAGAGCTCCCTTCCAAACCCTACAATTCTGTGTGATTCTGTGACATCTCACCCCCAAGAGACACCTGACAGACAGAAAAATCCTTCTCACCCTGCTCTACTGCTTTTCCCCTTAGCTCTGAACAAAGATCCTCCCATTCCATGAAGCTTTGGCAGCTATAAAACATCACAGAGCAGCAGCTTCCCAGGGATGCTTTGGGACTGAGCAACCTCTGGGTTCCCCAGCGGTGCTGAAGAACTCCAACATTTCTCCGTTTTGAATAGAGCTGGCAAAATCCATAATTGCTTCCATTCTGCTTGGCTGGAAAATAGCAAAAGCCAGGCATGCTGCCACGGGACTGCTGGGTGCAGAGTGGGTATGACAGAGGGCTCTGCACCAAGGCTTACCCAACAGAAGTGAAGGCATCCCACAGCTCAGCCTGGCTTTCATGAATCTTTTAATATACATATATATTTTCCTTTTGTGCGTGTATTTTTTTCCTTCCCTCGAGTGGAGCAGCACCAGTGAGGTGATGACTTACCTACTGCAGCCTGGGAGATAGCAATCTGGAAGGGATGGTCATCACACAATGCCCGAGCAGAGCTTTTCTGGCCCAAATTTCTCTGATTACGTTGTTACCTGGTCGGTGAAGAGAACCGTGAAAAACACAATTACCAGGAAGCCCTGCTCCTTTCCTTGTCTCTTTGTCTCACTGCAGATTGGGCATGTGACTCACAGGGAAATAGAAGAGCTGCCATTTTCATTTGTTTGACCCAAAGGGGTGCTGCGTGCCAGTCACACCTAACTGTGGGAAAGCTCAGCCACTGGCTGACAAACCTGATCACATCGTGTTTGTAGCTGGCATTTAGATGCATCTGATGGACCAGAGCATGGCATGAAGAACAGGAAAACCTCCGTCCTGCAGACAGCACAGGGAAGGGAGGATAAAGGTTTGAATGAGCTTGGTGTGGCGGGACAGAAATTTTTTTGGCCACTGATGTAGCATCAGACTAAAGGGAAAGGGCACAAGCAGGCTTTAACTGTGGGTGTTGGTGACAGACTTGCTCAGTGCAAGCCCATGTGTGCATTCTGGGCTGCACAGGAAGACTTGGCTGTGTCCTCATGGGATGCACGGCAGGGAAGGAGAACCTCCCCAGTGGACCAAAGGACTGTGTCCTGAGTGAACTGGATGACAGCTTCCCTGAAGTTATGGACTGAAGGAGAACTTTTCCAATTGACTGAGGGAAAACCTCCCCTACTGACTGCCACCCCAAAGCCCTAGCTGAAGACTACAATGACAAATGCCTACGAGTGACCAACATTTGCATTATGAATTGCAATCAAAAAGAACTGGCTCCAAGTCAGCACAGATTCCCAGCTGATTTGATGGGTAAGCACGCTTCAATGGGATGGTTAAAATGTATTGTTTGCCTATTGCACGCTGCAAAAATAAATAGCCAAAGCAGGAGAGAACAGACTTTGGCAAGCAAACTGACAACAAGCCATGCTCTTGAGGAAGGCTCATGATTTGGAGGGAACATTGAGCTGGAAGAGAACAGTGAATATAAATAAGAATAAAGTTTACCTTCAGCAGCACGAATGGCAGGGCTGTGAGCCACGTCTCAGACTTTATCATTCTTCTGCTGAGGGAAAAGTTTGAAACATATTTGCTGTTTTACACTCTGTTGTATTCTCATTGTAGGAAGATATCAGCCACTGCAGAAAGGTCTTTCAATATTTAAGCATTTTTTGGCCATCTCTAGTTTGTCAGTTTATGAGTGACGAGGGAGGACATCAGGTCCAGCAGATGAAGGGAAATCCCACCGTTAGGTCTTGGTGGCTGTCAAACTTTAAGAAGTTTCCCTGCCTCTAGAACATAAATATTCCTGATTTCTCTGTGCTGAGGGTATAATAGTAGGTAAATGGTACATGATACAGCTCTGATGTGCTGTTTGTGTAACTGTTGGACTTATAAACTGAAATGTATTAGATCTATTATACGAGCAACATCATCCAGAAAATAGAATACAATCATAGAATCGTAGAATTATTAAGGTTGGAAAAGACCTCTAAGATCATCTCGTCCAACTATCCACCTAACACCAAAATTTCCCACTAACCCATGTTCCTCAGTGCCACATCCACACAGCTCTCAAACACCTCCAGGGGCAGTGAGTCCACCACCTCCCTGGGCAGCCTGTGCCACTGCCTCACTGCCCTTTCTGAGAAGAAATTTCTCCTAATATCCAACCTGAACCTCCCCTGGTACAACTTGAGGCCATTCACTCTCATCCATTGCTGTAACCTGGGAGCAGAGGCTGATCCCCACCTTGCCACAACCTCCTTTTAGGCTGTTGTAGAGATTTATAAGGTCTCTACATCCCTACGTCTCCTCTTCTCCAGATTAAACAACCCCATGTGTTGTGATTTCCCAGGCCGAGAGAAACCCTGTCTGCAAGCAGGGCCCTGATGAAAGGAAGCCCAGCTACCACTGCTGGGCCCTGCTCAGTGTTATCTTGGAAAGAAGCACATGGGATAGTGTGTGCTGAAATGCAATAGCTCAGGGCTGCCACCAGCCCAACCCCGGGCACCGCTATAGGGTCTGGCCCCATGTAGAAGTGCCTGTGAGGGTTCTCCTGGGGATCCAGGAAGGTATCACAGAGGGATTTGCACCAGTGAGAAGTTCTGTAAGTGGGAGGCTCTGTGGGATCATTCTCAAGCAACGGGTGCATAAGAGCATGTTTTTATCCTGGACCACATCAAGCGAAGCATTTTGGCAGTTCTGGGAGAGTGAATTTGCATTGAAAACCCACAGCTCTTACAAGCAGTGCATTAATTATTTTATTAATTTGCTCTTTTTACATTATGGGAAACATTCATCTATTTACATTTTCCTGTCCACACACCCATCTAGGTAGATAATCCTGTGGAAATCCAAATCGTTATGCCATAAAACCACTCTCCTCTCTCTAAAGGCTTTCACTTTTTTTTTTTGCCGTTTGTTTCATATTAGAAATGTTTTCAAAATAACATTTGGGAATGCAGGTAGGCCATCGATTTACATCCCGATTACTTAAAATATGCATTTGACCTTTTTCCTTAAAAACAAAAACAAAAAACAAAGCCAAAACAAAAAACCCCCCAAAACTTGACAAAGATTCTGTTCAAATTAAAGTGATAGTGCACATAAAAGCATTAAGGGAACACGAATAAATAAACTGAACTATATTACAAATAAGTTATTTCTATTTACCTTTTCAAATATTAAAAATCTTTAATCCATTTCTTCATCTTTCTTTACAAAAAAAGATTATGAGAATTTCAATGGAAACATCTGCAAAAAATATAATAAATACTTTTTTTTTTCTTTTTCTTTTTTTTCTTTTTTTAACTTTGGAAGCAGGAGACAAAAACAACCTTTTCTAAAATTTCCCCCAAGCCAAAAAAAAAAAAAAAAAAAAAAAAAAGAAAGAAAAAAAGAAAGGAAAAAAGAAAGAAAGAAAGAAAGAAAGACGTCAGTACTAAAGTGAAACAGCATATAGGAATTTTGAATATACACCGGGCAGGTTAGACTGAAACAAGTAGTTACAAATTGTACTAAAACAGATGATACAGCAAATATACTCGTTGTGTATTCGTGTCAGTAAATGAGTCAAGTGGTTAACTAGTGGCATTCTAGGGGCAGAAGTATTATCTTCTATATTTAGTGGTCTTGGCCGTATGCTTAAAACTTTGCTAAAAAACAAAGCAAACTTTATAATTCTCTCCCTGGAGCCAAATGTGCTAACAGGCATTCACCTAAGAATAGATTCATTTAAAATATATATGAAAATATTCTGTGATATACAAATAGAATAATTCGTAATGTACAAGACTAGGCAGTCTTCCCTTTTCTGCTTTGTAAGAGGGGCACTTGCTAGATAGAAATTTCTGTAGCCACTTGTCAACCAAAATCTTAACTCATCCTTCATAAAACATCCACGAAACTAAATAATCTGAAACACAGCTGTGAACGCAGACTCTCACCTGGATACAGCTTTGTATACCTTGGTACAAATGAGTTCCAAAGAGTTAATACTTAACATGACTAAATGCTCAAAGTGGTAGTTGGCACTATCACATACTGCAAACACGGTGATCTTTCATCGCTGCTAAAAGTCAGATGGAGTGTTTCAAAACTAGCAAACACACAGGTATTTGGATGTTGAGAGGGTCAAGCCTTTTCAAGCTCCTATAGCACAAAGCACTCTAGGGTTACACTGGATTTCCGATTACTCTAGTTAAAAGTCTTTTATATATTAAATTATTAGCCCTTATCTTGTAAACCACAGCAGTAAGTAGTTGTGCCCTGTTTATAAAGACATAGCTCAGATATCAATGGCTTTGAGAGGTAGCAAATTCTCTAGTGGTTTTAGTATGCTTTCGTGAAAATACCTGGTGCCAGAACCTATTACCTCTCTTATTTTCTTCAGTAAAATTAAATTAGCACCTGGCTAAGATGTCGTAGGAAAAGAAGCTGTCTGGCATGACCTCGATGAATACTTTTAGCAAGAGCTTTGCATGTCGATGACAATTTTCAGTGCTCTGAAGCGCAAGTGGCAGAATGATACCAGCCCTATGGTGAGACCTGGTCAAGCCAGCCCAGCTGTTACAGCGAAGGGCACAGGCAGCCCACACTGGTCTGGGGTCACCGTGCACACCGTGTTGCAACATCAGGGCAGCTGTCCCTGGGCCTGTCCCCAGTGGGAGTGGAGAGCTACCACCTTCCTTTGTGGGTGCCCTCATGGAGGCAAAGAGAGTGCGGGGACCGGAGCAGGGTCTTGAGAACTTTGCCCCCGGGACCCTGGGCACAGTTGCACTGGCCAAACCCTCTGTTCCCAGTAGAAACCAGGGAGGCACGTGTCGCACCCAGTCGCCCACCCACACGTGTGCCCGACACGCTGTGTGTAGCAGCTTTCCTGTTGTCGGCACAAGGCCTTCCTGGGGCGGTGTGCCCAGCGCCTGACCGCCAATATGCAGGAGGAGCAGCTCCCGCCTGGGCTGGGGGAGGCCAGGCTGAGAGCCTCGCTCCTCTCCAGCCCTATTGTCTATGATTTACCCCCAGTATTAACGGGCTACTTGGGATGCATATTTTTTGTGACTGTGAAACAATGGCAGAAGCGGGGGAAGGAAGGCTTGTCGTGGAACGAAATTAAGTTCATATCGATCCCATAACTTGTGAAAAAGACTTTATTGTTCTTGGTCAACAAGATGAGTTTTGGTGGGTACTTTATACTATCAGGAGGAGACGGTCTTAGAACCTTACACCTAGATACAGACCGCCTGGTGAGGAGCAGTCTGCGCGGTAGCACACAACCGGCTGTGGATAATGCAACGCCTCGCCTGGAAGAGCACGGCAGGCTCCATGTACAACTGGCTGACAGGTGTCGGTGTGTGGCTGTGGGTATGTGTGAGATCAGATCGTCCCACCAAGAGTAAGACATCAATGAAACCAAGCTTTTTTTTTCTTTTTTTTTTCTTTTTCTTTTTTTTTTTTTTTAACCAATATAATCCATACAATACAATACAAGAGGAATTGACAATACAGTACAATTTTAAAAATTCTTAATACTTGGACAAGAAAATCCTTCTTTTATATTATCTTCAACTGTCCTTGCTTCTTATTTCCTTCCTTTTCACTCTTTTATTGCCTTTCAAAATAGATTATTTCCCTGGAAGATCGAATTTACAATCTTCTGCTGATTGAAATGTTTAAGTAGTGATTGATGAAATAAAAATGAGGCAGTTTGTGCAGCTGTGAGTGTGCAGGCATCTTTCCTTGGGATCTTTCTATCCCTTGCCATCCCACCTGCGGGATACGCTTCCATTTCTCACCCCCAGGTCTGTGTTTCTACCCTCCTCCCCGCTCCCACCCCGACCTCTCCCTCCTTGGTGACTCCTTAAAATCAGGTGAGAAGGTGTGATTCGGAGGTTTAGAATAAAGTGCGCCATCTGCTTTAAAAAACAAAATGAAAAAAAAACCCCGTAATAAAAAAAGGGGAATCCGAGTCATAGCTCCTTTCATCTTTTGTGAGGAAGACGGCAGAGTCCAAAAGGATCACCCTGCGTGACTGAAATTTCCAAAATCCCCTGCGGTTGGATATTGCTGTACACTAGGTAACAGGCTAGCTTTAGATTGACTAAAGGTCGTGGGTGGGTTAAATGGAGCCTACTGTACAGGTGCGCGTGTGCATGGGGATCCGAGCGCCGCGTTTATTCACTTCAAACAGAAAAAGGATCGTACTTGTTTACATGAGGCGAGGTGGCAGCATCAGTACATGTGACAAAGCATCATGGTGACATGGGCAAACCTTCAGGAAGCAAGGGTGGTTAGAGGACATCTCTCGGAGGACCGACAACTACGGCACGGTGGTGGGATTCATCGGGGTCACCAGGACTGCGTACAGAGAGCGGGGAGAGGGGGGGAGCAGAGGGAGGAAGAGGTACAAGTACTTGGTGGCGGTGACCTGGAGCAGGAGCCTAGAGGGGCAGATTGTACAGGAGACTTGTCTTGCCAGAGAGAGTCCTCCTGGTCGGATCCCTTCATAGCCTGGTCTGGGCTTCGGGGATGTATATCTCAATGCTCTCGGCGCTTTCGGTGGCTGAGTTCTGCCGGACGGACGCCGCGCGCTTGGCAGCCATCAGCCGCTTGCGGGCCTCCTGACGCTGCGAGCTCTCCAGAGAGCGTTCCCGGATGAGCGGCACCTGACCTTTCGATGGCTTCTTTGGCACTGGAGGAGGGACCCTTCTCTCCTGATCAAAGCAGAAGGTTAATGGCATTATAGAGCTTCTCAGGGAAAGTGGGGAAAAACTAGGACGCGTCAGTAGTTAGAACACACATTTTACCTATGGTCTGTTAGCTCCTATCTGCCCTTTAGTCTTCAGTCAACTGGCTAGAAACTGAGCTAGAGAGGAGAGCATCTCAGGCGCGGCCTCGTACCACTGGCACCGCTTCACGCGGCTGAGGAATAAATCCCGCTCTTGGCAGCGTGGCCCCGGCAGCCTGGCTCCTGCGGCTGGTAACAACCTTGGCTGAGGGCCGTCCTCGGACGGGGCCGGGACGTGTGTGTCACCTCGGCCCTTAAAAACGGCACGCGTGTGGCACAAGGTGGGCCTGTGGCAGCGCTGAGATGCGCTGGGCTTGGCATCCCAACCACTAGCTGCCTGCGGCTGGTGCATCAGAACAATAACCATCCAAAACATGAACATATAGTCAGGCATATATTTCATATAGCTTAGTAACTTGCCCCCGCATCCCCCTCTTTGAGTCTGACTGTGCAAACACATAAACCCCAGCCTCCTGCTAAGTAGACGTGCCACCCTACAGTCAGCTCTAGCTTGAAAAACCAGTAGGAAAAAATTAAAAGCCATGAAGAGAACATGCATTAATCATCACAGTGGCGGCTAGCTCCAGCTACGCGAGTGACAAGGAGGACTATTATGTACAGCCTGGTGCGTGCATACAAAAAAAAAAAAAAAAAATCAGAGCGGGATCTCTCCTGGAAAAGAAAAGTGTATTCAGGTCTGAATTTCAGGCAGCCACAAAGACTTTGTCAAGTTAATTAGATTGTCTTTTAAGTTACATCCCCTTCCAACTGTGAACACGGCCTCTGAGCGGAGGGATTTTATCACACTACAAAGGTCCCATTCTGCCCTTGCGTTTTCTCTTATGCTGATCACAACAGCGTCCACGGCTCGAAAGATAAAGGTGCTTAGTTACACTTATTCATACTTTGCTCTTTCTCTCCATCCAAGGATTAATCTGTGCTGCTTTAAAAGGGACCAGTGGCAAAGGCCAAAGGCAACTGCAAATATCAATTCCACAGAAAGTTCTTTCTTCTTCTTCTTTTTTTTTTTTAACTGTTTAAGAAAGGAGATGATCTCTGTCATTTAAAATCATAGACAAATGCTAACTGAACCAGGGACACAGTCAATATAATTATTTAAAAAGCAAAATCTCTACCTGCTTACCATAGGTCCATTTATTCAACACAACTTCCTTTAACCCGTTATATTCTGTTTGTTAGAAACTCCTTGAGATGTTTTTCAGAAGCGAACAAAAAGCACATTTTTGTAAGGAAAGCTCTCATTTCTTACTGTGCAATTAAAAACACTTGGCCTACCCACTTGACTAGATAAACTAATGGAAGACCATACATCGGCATTGCTGTGCATGCACGTTTGACATTTTTAACTTCCTTTTCTGACAGATACTGAAA
The DNA here is from genome assembly GCF_016699485.2 of Gallus gallus. Lineage (NCBI taxonomy): Eukaryota > Metazoa > Chordata > Aves > Galliformes > Phasianidae > Gallus > Gallus gallus. The sequence continues at coordinate 100,420,932 of NC_052533.1, read as the reverse complement.
AGAAAAAAAAAGGAGATAAGAAAATGACTTGCCTTCAGTACCTTGGCCTAGGAAAACACATCCCCACACATCCCCTTACAAAACACTAGGTGTGCACAAATGGTGTGAGCATGGCAATCCTAAGACAGGAATGAATGAGTGTTTAGTTTTGACCAGAGAAGGGAGAGCACTACCAGCATTACCTTTGAAAACTTCCTGCTGCATGATTAATGGGATTTAATATTGTTATTATCTGCTCAAAAGAAAATGCCACTTTAGTCATCAGAAATGAGCTGACAGTGAGTATGGAGGGCCTGGACACCCGGTAGAGCCACAGTACCTGTAGGTCGTGTCCCCTTCCTTCTGGTGTTCCTACCTGCTTGCTCTACTCATTGGTATCAGACTGCTCACAGTCAGTCTAATGGAGAGCATTTCAGTCATCATATTACATACCTACAGGAGCATAACAGGGCATGGGACCCATGGTTCCTATAGGAATGGGTCTGCCTTTTAAGTATTGGCTGAAACATTTGTGTATTCTGGCTTACCCCAGTGCTGTTTGTCTTGATGTGGATAGTGAGGAGAAAAATAAGGCGATGGAGCCGAATGAGAGTGAAAAGTGAAAGGTGACTCACACTTGGAGATGTGGTAATTGTTCATGGTGACATAAGACTACTACGTTTTTTAAGAAGCCCAACACTTGAGATGATTTTTATGCTCTCTTGGGTCAACAGCAGTACCAGCAAAGAGGACCCATTTATGAAATAACCCCATTAAAAAACAACAACAACAACAAAAAAACCCCCACAAAACAAAACAAAACAAAAAACAACAACAAAAAAGAAACAACAAATGAACAACAACAACAACAAAAAAGATGTAGGAGTTCTTTCATGTGATATTTTGGAAGGCATATTTTTTGATATCGCTCTGTAATACGGTTATCAAGTCAGCGATGGTTACAGTGCTTCCCTCTGTTTTTTTCAGTAACACAACCTAGAACTCTTGCTATATGCAATAATGTGAACCGTAAATGTGATTTATTTAATTTTAAGAATCAATATATAAGGCAGTTGCTTCCAACGATTGATCGTCTAATATGATTAAATGTAAAACTTAACAAAGTACTACATTCCCATTATCCGATTCACAAAGACAGATTTGGTTTAAAAATATGCCTGAAACATATTACAGATAATATCCCAGATGATTATTATGTAAACATTGTTATTACAATGAAATTAATTTGATATGAGCTTCATTTCACATTTTTAACGTCAACGCTGTAACACAGAGGCCTATTTAATTTGTCCAGTGTTTGTGCAGGGTTTTAAATGAAGCATACAAAATCTACAATGTTCTACCTTCTTGTCATGAGGATCCATCTGTTTCCAATTATTGGCCTTTAACTGATGAAGTTCATCAAATTTCATACTAATATTTTCTATGGACAACTGCAGCATATCCCAAAACCCTGCTAAATCCTGGGAGGTCGGCCGTGGATGTGCATTAGGATTCTGTACAACAGAAGAAGAAAAAAAAACAACAGTTTGGCTCTAGTGCCTCTTAATGTAAAGCATTTGTGCAAATGATTACAAATCTTGCTAGCAAAGCAGTTTCAGCAGATCCAAACCATCAGGGAGATACAAAGAGAGAAACAACAAAGACCTCTGGCAAGGGGATGGAGCAGCACCAAGACACTGTGCCCCCATGGGTCCCAGGCACCACGAGTGGGTTCAAAGGTGGCAACCTGACCACACTGAATTTAATTGCCAGCCTCCACTTTAATGAGGAAGGGTTCCCTGCAATATTTATGCTGGTACGATGGCCAATGCCTGTGCAAGCGTACAGTTGCTGTGTGTGCAGACAGTGACAAACAAGTGAATGAGCACTTTTTCCACACTCTGAATCTTAGAGCTACAAAAATACACAATTTCAGGTAAAGTTACCTGTCAGACACTTCAGGCCAGTTTTGTCTTATTTATTTATTTGTTTGTTTGTTTGTTTGTTTGTTTGTTTATTTATTTCAAGAGTAATGTCTGCAGGGTGAGAAGCTTACAGTAATCTCATTTTTTTTCAGGCAGGTTTTTGGGAAGAGAGACGTGCTGACCCACAGCTGTCCCAGGACCACAGAGAATCTTGACAGCTGGGTGCCTATCAAATATATCAGCAGCGTCACGTCAGACTGAGGGCCTTCAAGCAGGTGCAGCTTATCTTCACTTTCAAACTCAGAGACCTCAGCATGTAGGCTTGTCCTGCATAGGCAAGGTGATCACTCCATGAAACTCAATGCAGTGAGGCTGGGTCACATGAGTAGAGCTGCTCAGCATGTGCAAACTCCGTTCACTTCATCATAGAATCATTGAATATTCCAAGATGGAAGAGACCCACAAGGATCATCCAACCTCAGTATCCTCAGAAGAACACACTGGCGCCATCAGCATCCCTAGAGCAGCAAGGCCGGAAGTCCTCTTCTGTCCTGTGTCCCTTTGATGTGGCCTATCTCTGGAAGTTTTGCATGTGCACAGAGCATACATGAATTATATAAATGCAAGAATAAATTATTATTAGGCCCTGCATGATGTTTTATACGGCTCAAATGTTACTCTGTGCTTAAGTCTTCTCCCTCACCTCAGGAACAACAAACCCAACAGTCAGTTGCCTTTCTTAGGACATTTCCAACTATTAGTGTTTTTCACCTCAACACTGATTTTGATTGAATAGTTATACCACAAAAGCAGCAACTGTGGAAAACAATAAAGCATTTATTTTCAGATTCATAAGGAGAACAGAGATTTAAGGAGAACGGAGATTATCCTGACTTTTTTAGTGCTCAACATCGGCACGTTGCCCAGTTGTAGGATTTTATTTACAACACTGCATGACCTGATAGATTTTTCAATTTTCCTATTAAGAATTAGAAGGCTCATTCAGACAAACGATTTCTGCTGCATTTGCCTACTGCAGGCAGATATTGGTTTGGGTCCGGATTTTCAGGGGTGTATTAAGTGGAGTAGAAGGTGGTCACTATGGGGAGTGCCCAGGGTGCACCTTCCCTGCTCTGTGATGACAGAATACAACACTGCGCTTTTTGGGCTTCTAGGAATTCAGGTCAAAATTGGGAATTAAATGTATGTAATGTGCAAGGATGGACTGTTAACTTAAAGGACTGACTTTTTTTTTTTTTGTAAGCGCTGGCATTTTAGTGAATACTGTGTTAGATGCATAATATGAGACATATTTCTATTTATTGTAATGAATATCATTTTGCTGCTACCACTACTAATAGCATAAAAATAGCAAATATTAATAGTAATATTAGTTGCATGCACAAATTATATACGGTAATCATGATTAAAACATACTGCCTCTTTGCCCTTTTAGCACTTTGGAAAATGACTTTTCTCTCTTTTGCTGTTCAGGCATTGAAACACAAGGCACCAGCATTCAGGGTCTGATTTCCTGCTATTTCTGTCTTGCTGAATAGAGGCGGCATTGGTACTGTGTGGGAAAGCCCCACTCATGAGACCTCTGGTCTACCTTGGAATACTCTGAGAAGGTACCCACCTATCTCTGTGCCCACACAAACTGAGCTCAGAGATGAAAGGATAGACAGAACTTCAGTGATATCTCACCAAGAGCTTTTTCCCTTTCTTTATTTTCAGGATCTTGAACTATTAGCAAAACTCTCATCAGTGTCACCAATTCTGATAGACTTATTCCCAAGTTCGTAACAAGGCCTCTTCTAGCAAAAGTTGCTGGTCAGGCAACGGTCTACTTCAAGTAAGACTGTTCATAGGGGTAGCAATTCAGTTAGTAAGAGAAACATAACAGTATTTATCAGAAAAGTTACATACCAGGTTTTCTTCACAAAGTTCTCTGAACTGGTAAAATTTCTGGGCCATTAGGAGCTGGGCACTGCCCACTGCAGTTCGGATTTTCCCTAGAACTAAGAGAAAAAGAAGCGTTAAGTCATCATGCTCTCCTTGCTGCAGGCAACCAAAAGCCTACAAAACGAGAGGTAAAGCTGCTCAGGAGGCAGCGTTGGTTTTCCAACACAAGTTGTGGGGAAGCTGGGGAACGCGAGGACAGATCTGCATCAGGCCAAGGCGGGCTGCAAGGCTTCTTGGTGCAGCACACATTGGTAAAATGTTAATCTGTTCCTACAGCTGCCTCTTGTTCTGCAAAGAAGCAACTCCTAATTAACACAGAGCACTTTCATGACAGGAGAGATGCAAGTAATCACCATCTTTTGCACCCTGTGCGGAAAGCACACAAAAAAATTACACCTCTGAGAGCACTGGACACAAGTTGTGAACACAAACCCAGCTTTCTGCACAGTGGCACACAGCTTTCCAAAGCTGACATTAAGTACACGGCCAGAGAAATCACTGAAGCTATGAGCATCTCTACCACCTCATGCAGCAAGCGATTCCTTGTTTTCAGGTTTAACTGAGGGCTGCTCAGTTGGAATCCCAGAAGGGGATTGGGGATTGTAGAACACACTGATGAATCTCATCCAGATCCTCTGAGGTTGGTTTTTTTTCATGTGCAGTATTGGAAGTGGCTTTTGCCTTTGAGTGCAGAACAGCACTGTCCAGGGCTGTTCTGCACTGAAGGCAGATGTTTCCCTCCAAGCTGAAATTATCTCTTAATTCTTTGTTTAAAGATTGATTTAAAAATTAACGCCATGTAATCAAAAAATAATGACCACCTCATTAGTGAAAACCATGAACAACAACCATTTTCACCATCAGTTCTACTCAATAGACATTTGGATTACCCAATGTCCCAGGCATCACGTAACCAGAGCAGCTTCTCCAAGACAATTTCCCAGTGGTGAGGGAGGGGCAGGAAAGACAGAGAAATGGAGTGGACTGCTCAAGGAAGGAGAATTGTTGGCATAAGTGGAAGATGTACACTGTTCCTCAGCTCTGCACTGCTCCTTGAGCACAGTCACTTGTGTGCAAAACCAAATGCAAAGCTGGCAGAGCTCCACTGGGAAAGTACTGCTAAATGTTTTGACTTACCACAAAGAAAAAAAAGAAAGGAAAAAAAAAAGGGGGGGGGGGGGGGAGGGGGAAGAGGCAACTTTGACCTACTTTGACCTAACCCTTCTAACAATATGTTCAGAGTCTCGCAGACCTACAAGCAGCCACAGCACATGTTTGCAGAGCGTGATCAGAATGCAGCCATGCCATGCTTGCTAAGAGAAAGGCATCTCCAAGAGATTCACCTGTGGATCACATACTGGCAAGCTGGCATCAACACCCACCGCCAACCCATTACCAGATGCACAGTAGTGCATCAGCAGCCTTAAAGCTCCATCCTTAAGGAAAAGTGGGGAGCGGAGTTCATTTCTACTCTGGACATACAAAGGAAAGAAAAAAAAGGCGGGGAGAGATTCCTTTCACATCTTTTAGACGACTAAAGGACAGGGCTCTGTGAACACACACAGAGCCCAGACTTTCATTTTGTTCCCAGAACTCTGCTCTGAGCTGCCAGGAAATCGCCGTGAGCTGGAAGATCCACCAGAGCAGAATATTTTCAGCATATTGCGCAGGGAGTTTTGCACACAACTCTCATTATTGTTAGCAAGGCTTGCGTGTCTAATTCTATGCGCACAGTGCTGAAAATGGACCCCTTGGTGTGTCTAGTCATTTATGCAACCCAATATGCAAACCACTCAACTGAAAGGGCTCTTCAATAGTGGGAGGAGCTTCTCTGCCAGCTTTCATGTGGTTCCCATTGTTATGAAAACTCTTCCCACTGAGTATATTTGGGAACAGCTGCCTCATCTGGAGCTCGGCCACTCTGATGCTTCCCAGGACTTGAGCAGGGGAGAAAAAAAATGGTCTCTGGGCTTCTTGGGAGGAGAAAGCAGATGAGACGCGCTGCTCCTGGATGCCTGCGCTAACTGAGTGACGGTCACGTCCCAAGCAGCGGTGGATAGAAACACACCTTGCTGGCTCCTTTCTCTGGGGGAAGAAGAGCTTAATATGCAGAGATCTCAGCAGAGGGAGAAGGAAGCCCTTGTCCTTGGCTGCCTAGCGACTGGCTGATTGCCGAAAACCCATCATCCCAGCTGACTGTGGGATGCATGCTGATGCTGTTCGCTATTGTTGCCACTTCTGCTGCGGCGGCGGCTGTATCTAGTCAAGTGTCACTGATTCCTCTCCCCTCCAGAGCAAGCAGTCTGTTAATGTGCAACCAGTCAACAACCAACTCGGTCACGGGAGTTAGGGGGGGGGGAAAAAGACAAAGCATGCAAGACTGAAAGGAAGGAGTCCCTCCACAAGGTGCAAAGCCTTATCAAAGCCTCATCTCTGCTTCCAAACTCGTGTTGCTTTTAGTGTCTCGGGGCAAAGTGCCCGTTTCTTTTACTCAGTTAAAGCCTCCAGCGCCAAAGAGAAAGACTAAAGTGTAGCAAAATAACAAAGAGCCCTGACACTTTCTTTGCAGAAAATAATTAAAGCCATATCCTGAAAAAAATTAAATGGAATTGCAAAGATAGGTAATATGTATCAGGAAAGAACCAGAGGAAGCAAGGGGTCCAGGACAAAAAACGTATAAACATTCAAATTGATGTTTTCAGCTAATGCGATACAAACAAAATATACAAAACCAAGTAACAACAAAGCATACCAACCCATTAAGATGCAATCATAACAGAGATAAACACCTATATAATGTTATTCATGCCTGCTTTCTATTCTATACAGGGTTATACAGCACACTCAGTGCTGTCGGATCTGAATGCCTTCCAGTAATGCATTAAGCAATGTTATTAACATCCATCATATGCTTTGTTGTCACCCCATCCCCGGGGGGAGAAGTGTGTACTGCAGTGTTTTTGTTTGCCTGTCTGTTGCTTTTTTTGTTTTGTTTTGTTTTTGCTTTTGCTTTGACTTCCATGTAAATCCAGTTATCTCCTGTAGCAACTTTTAAGAAATAGGGAGATATATCTGTTGGGTAAGAACAGCTTTGTTACTTTGCTATGGCTGTTTTAACTCAATTCAGTCTCCTCACCGTTGTTATTCCAGATCAGGGGTCTCAGAACGTGATTCTGGGATAGACACATGCCAGGGAATTTCCTGATGTCCCTCAGCCCCTCGCCTGTTGCTCTTTGAAAGCATAATCAAGTATAAACTTGGACTATGTGCTGTTCAAGCAATATGTGATTACTTCTCTCAGTTCTAAAAATGGGATAGGACCCATTTGGGGATTGTACTGTAGGTACTCTCCCAGCTCTTTGTGGGAAAAGAAATGAAATGACAGTGAAATGATTTCAACCATAAGCAAATAAGTGGTGATATTGTCACCCTCCTCACCCTGGGAGGAGACTGTATGTAATGAGGGTGACAGACCGCGAGAAAACAAGATAAAACTATCAGACTGATGTGATGTGGTAAGCCATAACAGATAATGCAGGGGTGTTTTGAGGAGCAGCTGCATTATTGGGTCTTAGCACACCAAATGGTAGCATTTTAGCTTTGCTAACGCGTTCCGGAGTGACAAAGGAAGCACTTTGGGCTGCGGCTAGAAGATGACCCAACGTGCCAACACTTTGCCAGTAGGCGGCAAGGAGCTGAGATGTGCCAACACTTGGCTGTCAGGCAGCAAACAGCCCAGATGTGCCAACACCTGGCTGGCAAGTATCAAGGAGCCAAGGTGTGCCAACACCTGGCTGGCAGGCAGCAAAGAGTCCAGATGTGCCAGCAGCGGGCTGGCGGGTAGCATGGGAGTCCAGATGTGCCAGCAGCTGGCCGGCAGGCAGCAAGGAGCAAGGCATCCAGCCCTGTCCCAGGACCCAGGGGCAGAAACAGAGGCAGAGTGGCAGGCGCCTGAGAGGACATTTGCCTTGCAGATGTCAGCTGCGCTCTGTGCATATGAAGCAATCCTGCCATAGAGCTGTCACAACCCATTCCCAAGCAAGGATGGGCCAGTGTTTTAGCCTATTCATCCTGACAGATCTACATTTAAATAACGCCAAGCATGACAAAAGCCAGGAAATTCAAAGTTAAAGCTATTGCTCAGGTCTTAAGCTCAGCTATTAAGGAGAAAATAGCCATGGAGAAAACTTCGGAGCAGGCAGGCTTTGCTTAGAACCATATTTACTTATAGCAGTGATCTCATTTAAATTAATAGGGCAGTCTGCATGAGTAAATGCTATTCACTGGGAGTACAGCAATTTCCATGTGTTCTCCGACCCTTGGCTTTTACTAGCACCGCTTCACATCTTTTTCCCTAACTTCTTTCACTGTTTGTGGATTTCTCTCTTTTTTTCTCCACCAGCCAGCAGGGCTGCCAGCTCAGAGAGACTTTTCCTCGGAAAAACACTCGTGTGTGGATAAGGCCCTTCCAGGAAGAAATGAATATGGGAGTGGATGGGGACAAAGGTGCACAGCCAGGGTCTGCAGGTTGCCAGAGAGCGCTCAAACACCTTCATTTGCCAATACTGGTTACTGGTTGAATTTGCAGAGACACGGGTCTGTAGGCTTTAACAGATCTGGGGTCAGTCCTTGTTGGCAGACCAGCCCAGAGGAAAACAACCTACACACAAGGCATCTAGCAACACATCTGGTCAGAGCCTTGGTTTCCCATTTTAACTGGTACATCACCAGCCTGACTTGCCACTATTGCCATGCTGCACAGACTTGTGGAGCACCAGGCCCCGCTGTCTGCTTTCAATGGATGTCTTAGAGCAGGAGTTTCATTACAGCCCAGATAGGAAGCATCTGACACTGTGTGGAGCACAGTCCTGTGGCTCTTCCAGCTACAAACACCCACATGAGTTAAACAAAGCAGCAATAATCCAGGGAAAGGCAGAGTGAGCCACGGGGCTGATCCTAAGCTTCAATCTGTTCTTACAGCATGTTTAGCCTCACATGTCAAATAGCTTTTTTATTATCAATTTATTTTAAGGAGAGCAGTAGAGCTGGTAGCTAACACCCCCATGCCAATAAAATATGGAGAAGCCTTATCAGGTACCCCAGCCTGAAGTGTGAGTGCAATTCATCTGCCTGTTATACATGCCACAGTTTTATCAGAAAATGATTTCAGATAAGACCAGAACATACCAGCCAATAAATAATTCATGGCACAAGGGGAGCCGTCTTCCATTCTACATAGGCATTTCACCAGGCAGCCACCACCCCAACACTTGTTCCCATACAGAGCAGCACACTCTGTTCTGGGCTCGGAGCATGGGGCCCATTGGTGGGTTCCCTCCCAGCCCAAAAGTGCCCATGACCCCCTGCAGCACACCCGCTCCTGGCAGGCCGCAGTGGGCTGGTCCCTGGCAGCTGTTTTGCACAAGGGCCACATTGTCTGCGGGCAACGGAATTGCTTTACGGGCAGTGCTGGGGGAGTGAGCCCTCTGTCAGCTGCCGCTGCGTCCAGGGAGCCTCACTCATCGCATGCTCTCATTACTCGGTTATCTGGCCAAACACGCGCTGCCGATGTCAGGTTGGAACAAAGGATGCACTCCTTGCTCCGCTTGCATTTTTTTTCAGCAAAATCAAACCATGTACTTCTGTCCTCTCCCCCTCTTCAAAGTTTGTAGGTGTATAAAATGCCATAATTTGAAGCTGGCTCTGGAACAAGTGATTTTTTGTTTGTTTGAGTGGGCAGTGTAGCCCTACCATATGCTTTCCCTTGGCACCAGGTAGAGTAGGATATGTTGAACCCTTGCTGGAGGCAGCTGCCCTGTGCCCGAGCAGCCAACAGCATCAGAGCCTTGATGATCCCCTCTGCTCCTGCTTTCACAAGAAGAGCTGGCTTGAAAAATCCAAAGGAGAAATAACCCACATGACACACGCCATGAATAACCCATAGAACATGCCATGTATGCTACAAGGAGTGCTGGGGACAGCCAGCCCAGCTTCACCAGTCTCCCCCACAACTGGCTTCTCCCACCAATATCTAAAAGAAGAGCCTTCCAAACTATCGTATATCAGAGAGAGAAAATTCTGCATGCAGATGCACATGTTCTGCATGCATCAGTTCCATAAAATTCACACATCCTTTCTTTAAGGTGAGCGGCTGCTTTGGAGGACAAATCAAATACATATCGGTTTTCATGCTGGTTGTTGTGGCAAAACAGAACACAAGTGGATTTTTGTGACTTAGACTTACAAATATTTGGTATTACCTATTTATGATGTGCTCACACATTGTTTTCAATCTATACCTTATTTTTTGGCTTTACTTCTTGTGTACTAACAAATTGAAACCTTTGTATTCTGATAGGTGCTCAATGACATTTTAAATGCATTGATGATATAAATTAAAAATGAGATTCAAATACTCTGAAACTTGGGGAATCTGGATATGCTTTGAAGGTTAATCCTCCTGTATTTTCCCCCAGAGGAAATAGCTAATCAATTATATAATAGAAATTTTGTAGAAATAGAAAACCTGAATGTAAATGTTAATGTAAATGCTAAGGCTATCTCGTATTTTCCATTATTAGTCAATTTCCAGTTACTTACAGTACTGTGTAACTGATCAAATCTCTCTATGGTCATTTCTTACACTCGGCTGAATGGAAAGTTCCAACAGAAACAGTTTATCCATTTCTAATGATTTTGAAAGTGGAGTTTTTTTTCTATTGTTAATTCACTTCCTTCCAAAATTCAAAACCTTTGCACCTCAAAAGAATCATAGAATGCTTCGGTTTGGAAGGGACTTTAAAGCACACCGAGTCCCACTCCATGCTGTTGGCAGGGCTGCCCCCCAGCAGCTCGGCTGCCCAGGGCCCCATCCAACCTGGCCGTGAGCGCCTCCACGGATGGGGCACCACAGCTTCTCTGGGCAGCTGTGCCAGCGCCTCACCGCACTCTGAGTCAAAAATTTCCCCTTGACACCTAATCTAAATCCCTTTTAGTATATAACCATTTCCCTTTGTTCTTTCACTGTCTACTAGCAAAAAAAATAAAATGATCTCCCTCCTGCTTATAAGCTCCCTTTAAGTATTAGACAAATTCTAGCCTCCCATCTTCAAAGAATGAATTTGACGTTTGGTAGAAGCAATCCTGGAGCTGAAGTTGCAGTTATTATTTTGCTAGAAGCTAATAAGGGGGTTGGAAAAGTGTTATTGGCTATATCAAAGAACTTAGGTGTGTCAAAATTAAAAAACAATGAAATCTCAACATACAGATGCTCATTAGAAGCTCTCTCTGAGAACCTGAACTCCTCAGCTCACAGGTTTACCTGTGTCCAAAAGCTGATGGCTAGCAATAGTACTGCTTCTTTTAAAGGAAGTAAATGGAAAAACAAACAAACAAACAAACAAACAAAAAAACAACCTGTTTTCACTTGGAGAAACAAGGTTGGTCAGGGAACCACTTGTTCAGCTGCTCTTCCCTACTTAGTGTGAATAAATAAGATATGAGTTATTGAATTCTTCTTATTAGTGAATGTTGACTGGACAGGCTAGTGTCAATCCTACCACTTCATGGGTAGAGTAATGCTTGTGATGACAACCAAGACGCAGTTTGCTTGACTGTATGTATCACAGAATATAGAGAGTTGTTTTTTTTTTTGAGGAGGCTCAAAGAGGAGTGAGAACTGCAAGCAGCATGAGGGAAAAGAACAACTTGGAAGCAAAACTAACTTGCTTCTGCTGGAAGATGCTTCTGAAGGCTCTGATACCAACTACCACCTAAAAAGGCAGTTAAAAATGAATTTAATGAAAAAGAACTAGAACCTATTGAATTATATTCTACAGCTGTGAGAAAGGATTTCAAATAAATAGAAGAGTTAAGAAGCCTTCATACTGCAAGATCCCTAACCACAATCTCCTAACTGCAATCCCAAAATATCTATTGAGTTTCAGAAGCATCAAGCATTTGCATTCTCTCAAATTTAATAAGGATTACCGCATATATATACACATAGTCCTTTTGAGAATCATCACCATAGATTCATTAGGTAAATAAGAGAGGGCACGATAAAGAATTAATAGGAGTCAGTTTGACCTGTATTAAACAATTTTTCCAAGTTGCAATATTATTGTAGTCAGTTACTTACTGTCCTCAGGTAAGTTGTTTTCCCGTTCTTCTCTCTCCATCTGTTGGCACCAGCCCTCCATACGGTCTCTCTCTGCCTGCAGTAGCTTCAGAAACCAGTGGCCATCTCGTGGGCACACTGACCTTTGAACAGCTTCCAGGGGATCTTCAGTGATAGAGTCAATCCAGGGATCAGGAGGAGGTAAAATAGATGGGTCAAAATCTGTCTCAAAGTCATCATCCACTGCACATGCATGGTAATGGTTTCCTGACCCTTGTATGCTAACGGTAGAGGTGCTTGCATCTCGTGAAAATTGTCTTGATATTTGTCCAGAACACAAATTGTCCTCTTGAGGGTCGATTATTTCAAAGTTCTCATGGAAATCCAGGTCTGCTTGCACAGCTGTTGTTACACTATTAGATCGTGTAAACCTGCGAAAGCTTTGAAGAGCACAAACACAAAATGTTTAGAAAGCTTTTGCTAGGTGGCATGAGAAAAGTTAGGTAAGAAAGGATCTCTTAAGATTCTGCTTCTCCTCCTAAGACTGGCAGTCATGGCTTTCAGTGCTACACTCCATTTTTCTTTCTGGAAATGATTGCCATAAACTTTGTTTCTGATTGTGAGTCAACAGACATCTCTCTCTTTGCCTCTTAATGAGGGAAGCATCCATAATAGAGTGGTTTAAAAAAGCCAGCCCATGTGGCATCTAATAGTGTTGGTGCCCCAGGATTTCAGTTCATGTAAGGTTAAAGAGGTCCAGTTTTAAGTAATGACTGATCATAGAGTCTTAGAATGGTTTGGAATGGAAGGGACCTTAAAGGTCATCCAGTTCCAACCCCATGCTGTAGGTAGAGTTGCCACCTACCAGATCAAGCTGCCCAAGGTCTTTCAACTTTCATATCTCACACTCTATTGAAGTTGCACACTTGAACTCAGTAGTCACATTTTAAAAATCATATACGAGAAATTGATAAGAAACTAATATCAATGAGTTCGCTATCTCTGTAGTATTACACCTTGCACCCATGAAAAAGATAACAGTTCCAAGCCCAGCCAAGTATTTCATATTGCTTCCTTGTAACTGCTCATCATAATGATGTAACTACTAATTTCCTGCTTCTCCAATTACCACTACCAGCACTCACACTTTAGCACTCATTCCCAGCATTAAGACGTGTTGTTTTACACATTCAACCCTTGGTTTCACAACAGTCTCTTTTACACAAAAGTTAATGTTCTGCCTGTGTTACTCTCATCATGATGGCTGCTACCGTGTAGATAGCTTCCTTTCATCTTGCATTGCTTCCATATGTTTGGAGTCTTTGCGAGCAGGGAGCAAACCCTGTGAGAATGTAAGAAAGCCAGGAAGGGAGAAGGTATAAGCATGGGAAAGAGGAGGTTTGGGTGTTTGTGTCTGTTCTATCTTAAAGTAAGCAACACTCCAAATTCTGCATTCCAAGGAATCTGAAGTGGAGAGGAAGATACAGAAGAAGCAGAGAGATCTATGAGGGGTAAGAGACACCTAATGTGCTGTAGGGGATGGTAAGTGAGAGCAAATATGATAGGCAGTAAACTGTGAAGGGAACAAGTGGGAAATTTTCAGGCAAATAATTACAGATAGTCAAGGTAGCTCTAGAAACCCATGTGCTGAGAACACAGGAAAAATACAAGCGAGGCAGATACCTGTTTTGCCCCATGATAGAAGAAGATTGAAGGAGGTGGAACTATAAAGTAATTAATATAGATACTACTGAAATCACTAATATTTATCATAGAATGGCCTGGGTTGAAAAGGACCACAGTGATCATCGAGTTTCAACCCCCCTGCTATGTGCAGGGTCACCAACCACCAGACCAGGCTGCCCAGAGCTACATTCAGCCTGACCTTGAATGCCTCCAGGGATGGGGCATCCACAACCTCCTTGGGCAACCTGTTCCAGTGTGTCACCACCCTCTGTGAGAAAAACTTCTTCCTAATATACAAGTTAAACCTCCCCTGTCTCAGTTTAAGACCATTCCCCCTTGTCCTATCACTATCCACACTCATGGATTTAGCCTTTAGAATTAACATAGCTTTTAATTAAAGTAGGGACTCCTTAATAATTTAAGATGCCATCACACTCAGGCAGCTGGTGCTTCGGTCCTAACTTGTTCACAGTCTCATATTTACTTTTGAAAGCAGTGTTAGGACCTGCTTCCCTGTGGCATTTTGGCTGGTTTGTCCTCAACAGTTTGGGCTTGAGCAGCAATGAAAATCTCAGTGAAAATGGAGCTGGATGCTGAGCACCATTTCACTTCCCTTAATTTCTATTCCATCTTCCACTGAAAAGCAACAGCTGATCAGATAAGTGCGACTGACAGTGTCTATAGTTTGCAGCTGGGGAAGGAGCAGATGGAAGGAAAATTTCAGGTACCCGATGCAACCAGACACCTAAGGAGCCATGCTGCAGAACACAAGGAGAGCTGAAGCAGGAAATCTGCTGGCAGAGGAGATTAATGGTGGCTGTTGTGGGGCTTTGAAGATTGAATACAGGAGATGCTGCTTGCAGCTCCTTTGACACGTGCTTGTTAAGTGATACAAAAATATGGTTACAGCACTGCAGTTTTGCACGACATGCACCAGCAAGCTGAAAAATATGGAGCAAGCAGAACACTTCAGCCTGGCAGTATTTATCCTTTGACAAGCAGAGCAAAGCATTTTGCTATGGACTGATATGGCAGAAAAAATTCAGAAGGGAGGACAAGGAGAAGTGGAGAAATGGTATGGCCTCCATGGGAGGAAAGCCTTTTCTTGGTTTAGAAAGCAGATGGCTGAGGAAGGCCACGAGAGTTTGATGGCATCCCGACTAGGTGACATCTCACCATTCTCAGAGGGCAAGAGCTGCTGGGAGGAAGGCAGCCGGCTGTAAGCCTGAGAGGCCTACAGATTTAAATTTAGCAAAAGGAAGTGCTTCTTCACACAATGTGTAATTAAATTGCCGCAGGATCCTGGGAAAGCCAAAGGTAAAAATATGTTCAAAGAGGAGCTGAACAAATTCACAGGAGACAGGTCCGGGAAGGGCTGTAACACTCGGGTTTCCGAAGTCCCTAACAGCCAGCAGCTGAGCAGGGAGGTCTGTGGGGAGAAGCACTGCCCTGTCACACCCTTCACACTTTGCTTTTGCACACATTCCTTTAGACTTGTTTGGAGGATCTGCTCCTGGCCCCTGGCAGAGAAAGCTGTTCGACTGGTATTAATGGTTAGAAAGATTTTAGCTTTAGGCTGATTTGACAGAGAACATTTTTTTGGTCGTCTATGCTGTTCTTTTTTTTTTTTTTTTTTAAAAAAACTGCTTTAATTTGGCCACCAACCTGACAAATACCTTATCTGCACTGAAATGCATGCTTGCCTGCATACACACACCCACGGACATACAGTTGCCATGCTTACACAGGATTTGTTTTCAGTCACTTAGCTTGGGTTCACTGAGAGCCAAAGCAGTACACAGTATCCTCCACACCTTCCAGAGTAATGGAGAAAAGCAATGCCCCTAAGCCAACCTCATTCTTCTCCATCCCCCTACCTCCATATCACTCCTACTTTTGTTTTCTGCAGCGTCCTAGATTCTGATTTGCTTCTGGTTTGGATGACCATTTACAGTTTCAGATAACACTGTGGATTTTCAGACTACATTGAATCTCAAATGTGGAAACATCAAGGTATACTTGCCAAGAGAATGTATTGCTGGAGGCACTACATTTCAAAGCTTTCGGGACTATATTCTTATGGGGTTCAATATAAGCTAGTACCACCAAAAGCCAGACTCTGCTCAACAAATAAAACGTAATGACCTGCTTTCTTTTGCTTTTGTTTTATCTATATAATAGTATGCTACAGGCTTGCTTGACAGATTCTTGGCATCGGATTGTGTAACCTATCTGTCTTCAAAAGAAAAACAACTTGGCAATAGAATATAGCATCAGTTCAAAATTAAAAAAATACTCCCAAGGAAATGTATGTTGAATGACACGGAAATACAGGAAGGCAACCACTATCTGCCTACCTCCAGCACATCTAAACGAGCTGCCTAATAGATGGTAATCTTAGCCTCTGACATCGCTTCCTCACTCATTTCCAGGATGTTTTACTCTTGCAAAATACCATTTGTGTTCCATGTGTCTTTTTCTTTTCTTTTTTTTTTTTTTTTTTTTTTTTTTTGCTTTGCTCTCATTTAAAACAGGAGAGTGGTTGAGCTTAAGTTCTCATTGTTTCTACACACACACAAAACATTCATGGCTCTACCTAAAACAACAACAAAAAAAAGGTTCAGAAATTGCTGGTAATTGTTTTTAACAGAGACTTCCTTCTTCCTTGGCTTTCAGGCTTGGCCCTTTTGTATACAGTTGTGCCTTGCAGGCACAAGGTGTAATAATTGCAGCTTCAGAGAACTACAGCAGATACCTGGCCTGCGGTGCAGAAAGCCATGAAACCTCAGACTGGATAAACCAGTATGGAGAGCAACAGTAGATGTGTTTTGAACAGCAACAACAGCATCACCTGTTAGCATTTGACTCTACTCCTAAACGTTCTTTTGAAAAACATGTTTACATTTCAATTCAGAGAACTTATTTTTTTCCTAAAGAAACAAACAAAAAACAAAACCCCAGAACAGATGCCGATTCCAAACCAACTGATACATGGCAAATGTCAGACTCTCATACATTAGATTAGACTTGCCTTGCTTTACCTATTGGCTGACTCTTTCTTGCTGTGTATTTCTCTGTTAAAGTTGCAGCCACCATTAGAAGAAACAGAGCAAACAGGGGACTTAGCATCTACGGCAGCCCTGACATGGAGGACTTTTGATGGCAGGATCTTTGGCCACACATCTTCAAGGTACACAATCTTAAGTTCTTTGCTCTGTCCATCCCCCTCTCCCACTGACATAATCTTTTTTTTCATCACTAAGAGTCTTAAAAGGGAAACTAATCCTCTATCATTGTTTCATGTTACCAAAATCCCCTAGAATTTCTCAATGGAATGGCTTCCACTGTGGAGAACAAATGAAGCCAGATAATGCTGCAGACCAAAATCAAGGAAATCTCAGTCCCATCTCAGCTTACCTAATAAACGGTTTTGAAGGTTACATTCTAGAAACTCAGGAGTTCAGGAGTTAGAGCATATGACTGGCTCGTTGTGCAGGGGAGACCCTAAAACCTGAGTTTTCTTCCTTTTCCTTTTCCTTTTCCTTTTCCTTTTCCTTTTCCTTTTCCTTTTCCTTTTCCTTTTCCTTTTCCTTTTCCCTTTCTTTTTCCTTTTCCCTTTTCCTTTTCCTTTTCCTTTTCCTTTTTTTTTGGTCAGGATAAGAAGTCGTCAAATCCAAAAAATTAAATGAAAAAAGAGAAAGTGTTTGTTGTTCCTTGAAGACTACAGAAGAGTATATTTTTTTCTAATATTACCACACCACCACTTCAAGCCATTTCACGTTATATGCTGTGGTATATATACATACCAGACATTACACTACACCAAAGGGTGGGAAGAACTTCCTTTATCACCACAGAAGCTAGAGAAGATGGAGGATATAAGGAGTATGCATACACATGGCTATGGTCTTACTCTCCTGTGGCAATGACCTTAGTCCATAATCTACCACTGTGTCAGCATTCAGAATTTCTTGTGATGTAGTACAAGACCGAGTACAATAACCAGTTGACAGTATGACTAGGAGCAATGAGTAAGATAATTTTTGGGTGAAGATATAATGGGAGGAAATCTAGGGGCACACATGATAAAATGCAACAAACTGAAAGTCGTTACTGAGTTATGGGACAAAGAGCAATAAAGGACATGGCCTTATTTCAATAAAGATGTGTTGTAGTTGGCCTGGCACAATATATGGCTTCTCCTTTTCTGGTTCAGTAGAACTGGTTAACTTCCAACAATTCAGTCATCTTCTGTAGGTGAGGAAGGCAAGGTGGTCCCTGGAGGCCAAGAAAGACTCAAAGGTAGGGCGAAAAGACAATTTGAAGAGGTTTGAACTGAAGAGGTCAGCTGCATTAGCAATACTTTTCAAACTTGTCTCCTGAAGGGATGAGTCATGTTAAGAATGGGGAGGAATATGTTATTCGGGGTCTTGTTATCACCATGAGGGAGATCAGGTGAGAGAGAAGAAAGAAACAGCAGGAAGACCATGAAGTCATTGTTGAAAGAAATGTATACTTTTTCTTCCTCCTTCCCTAAAAGAAGGACTTGAGAATGGTATTCAGTAAAATCTAGAAATCTTAGAGTTACATTTGGGGAATGGGTCTGAAAAGGAGAGTTGAGAGTAGGCAGTGTAAAGAACTGAGGATAAGATAAGTGATGGATCAAGTTGTAATGTGGTCAGGGAGCGTTAGGCACATTTATCCCTTGAGCAGTGCAAGGGGAAGAGGATTCAGTCGTTTGTCTTGGCAGAAAGCCCAGGTTACAGAGAGTAAAGGGCTAATGAAAGGTCTAAGCCAAAGTGAAAGAAGGGATAGCCCTGCTCCAACGATGCTCTGGTTTTGAACTACTTGGATCAACACGGAGGCAAAAACTTTTGTTTACTTGGTCCAAGTGCAGAAGCAGGAATATTTAAAAGGGTGTGAGAGAGTAAGACTCCCTAGGGTGACAATGGCCATTATACGAGGTGAGGGAAAGGGAGAGGAAAGAGTAGGAAACTAAGGAGTGAAACAAATTGTGTATGGCTGGCTTTTGGTGCATTAAGCAAAGAGCTTTCCTAGTGCAGACTACAGCACACTTAATAGCTTAGATTGGCACAGAAACACAATCAATTTGCTGTTATTTATATTTTTTTGCTGTCTCATTCTTCTCGTTTTATGTGATGTTTATCTAATATTTCTGAATCCTGAAAGGTTTTGCTTTTTTAACTTTTGTCATGGATTCATCTCAGTAGGGCTTTTTTGAGGTTCTGCAGATGTTTTGGTGCAGGGGCAGGGAAGAAGGCATCACATTTACAGTTCTATTCCTGTAACAGATAATCAATACATTGTGCTTTGGTGTGCTTAGAAAAGAAATAAATAATGAAAAAAAAAGAATATGAGTGCCAAATTGTGATGATAAGCCCTTTGTTTCCTGAGTACACTCATTTTCTGAGGATTAAGGGCTGTCCTTTATCAGCCTGTTCACTTCTGAAAGTCCATGATGGATTGCTGCTTGTCCATCTGCTCTCAGCAGCAGCAACCTCAACCTGATCTGAAAGAAATCCCCCAAAACACAGCTGCCATCAGGCAATGCAGAGATAATGCTTCCACAGGGCTGACCTTTGCAGGCAAATCTTACCTTTTTTTTTTTTTTTCTGGAGCAATACGAGCAGCAATAGAGAGAGGACTTTGGAAATAAGGTATTTACAAACAGCCATCTCTTTATTTCCTTTCCATTCCTTTTATTTTTTTTTTCACCTTTTATTTTTTGTGGGAGGAGGGAGGTGAGGGAGAGTTGGCCTCTTGGGGTAGTTACTGCCTTTGTGCTCAGGCTGAAGGGATATGGTTCTTAGCATCTATTCTATTGTGCTCATTTATCTAGCACTAGAAGAGCTGTGGGTATATGGGGCTAAGGTCTCAGGCATAAGGAAATGTCTGCCAGAAGATGTTTTAGCAGGTTAATGACGAACTTGGTAACAGTCCGACAGGGTCGTTGCACATCACATTTCTTTTTGCTGAAATCACCTTAGCTTTTTGAAACTGTAGGAAAATACTCTGCTACTCCATGGAGAGATTTAGCTGAATTCAAGTTACTGTAGATAACGCGTTATTTTTTGAGTATTTTTAGCAAACATACCCCACCCTCAAACAAACGAACAAACAAACAAACAAAAAACCATAGTGTAAAAACGTGTGCCTCCTCTAACCAATGCTATGGTCAGAGGGTTGAGGGGCCAGATGTAGTCAACTCATACTTTGTACATCTGGATTTTTCTCAGGAGAGGCTGTGAGGACAGCCTTCCTCTCACTGCAGAGCAACGACGTGCCCTGTGCCATGCCCTGGCCAGGTGTGAACCAAACTTCAGCTCTCCCGCTGCTCCTGGAAAATCCCCTCTGAGCAACAAGAGCCCAATGACCTAATGACTCATCCAGGAAGCACATATATGTTGCCGTGCATGCAGGAACTGGGACTCATAGAAATCAGTTGTAGCACAACTACTTGCTTTAGAAAAACAGTATTATCTTTTACTCACCACTTCTCCTCCTCAACTTGAACTCCTATGGACTGGAACTTACTGGTTGCTTTATTTTCCCCTGGTTTGGCAGTTTCTTCAGCACCATCAACCTTTATAAAATAAATAGCATATGAGAATATATTTTGGCTGAGATATCACCTGGATACTTACAATTTCTATTTACAATCGCTACTAAGTGTATGCACATATGGCTTGTACCATAGCTACCTTCATCCAGTTGGGTGGTTTATCTCTGGTACACCCATCTCTGATGTTATTCATGAATATTCATCATTCTTGTTAATCTGTAAGGCATCTCTGTTAAGATGACATTAGGCCTGAGAATTGCAGGTGGAGTTTGTCCAGTATGTTACGGAGGCTGGATGCTGAGATTTGCCAGAGCCTCTGAGCAGCTGCAACTCCAATTCCTGCACTACACCATTTTGTAGGTTTTACCTGTTACTTCGTACATGCATACATAGTTATGTTAAAATGGCATATTTACTTTAAGTGGTAGTGTCCTTCTGGCTCCAGTCACTGTAGCTGTTAAGCTTGAAGTTGAAGTTGGGAGCTTCAGAACAAGACACTGAAGTAAGGTAATTACCAAATGCTGTGGTTCTGGGGTGATAATTCCACCTTAAATTACAAAACTGATAGAGGCAAGTAACAGTTTTGACAGCTTTACTTTGCTTGTTTGTTAAACAGGCTTACAGCAAAGGCTGCTGGTGACCTCTAGGAACAACTGAGGGGTGCAGGGCACACACCAGGAGTTCTTACCACAAGTGCATTTCATGTTTATTTATTATAGAAGGAAGCAAACTCCTGGCTAATATGGCTTGCACTGCTCTAGGCCAAATTATAAGGAAGGTGTTTACCTGCTCTGAGCTGGGTGTAATAGGAGCTTGGCTCCTATTGCAGTCAGTGGAGGGAGGTTGGCATATGGATGCTGATTAAGCTACTCAGCTGTAATTTTTACAGTTTTAGTGGGAGATTTTCAGGGGCTTGAGCAGCATTTGGGCCTCCATTTTCCTCAGATTTCAGCAAACTGGGGCTCCTGTTTCTCCTAAAAGCCACGTTCTTTACTTGCACCAGTGCTACCTTCAGAAGAGAAAGATGGGGGAGATGGTGTCTTGGGAACCATGGTTCATGTTACTGCTATTCATATGGAATACTGCAAACATGGGCATTATTTCTTTCTACCCATTACTTTCTCCGCAAAGATCTTTGTTGCTTTGTTCAGCGAAAGGAGGGATCACAACAGTAAAACAGCACCTTAGCCTTGACTGGGTTTGGCAATAAGTAATAGGGTGTTGCTTTATCCCTGTCCCATCTGGGTCTTGCTCCTGTGTTTAGCACTAAAGATATCCCTTCTTTCAGAATATATCCAAACCAAACAGCTGTGAAGCAGAGAAAGGGTATAAGAAAGGCAGCAAATGGAACCCACAGGCTGTAGTAACTCTCAGCCTTTCAAGAAGAAGAAGCACAAGGTGAGTAAAGTCACAGCTTGTCTGGCAGCTGCCCCTGGGATGGCATGCTCAGCACCTCCTATCTTGTCAGGCGGATGCAGTGATTTCATGGTAAGTTCTTAGGCTTTGCTAATCAGATAAGCCTGTCCAGGCACAGAGGAGGTGGTAAACACAACCTCCATCTGCAGGGAAAAAAAAATCATGTTTTCTTGGGAAGGCTGATAAGCTGTGGATTGCTATTCTGTTTGCTTGGGATTCATCTCCCATCAAAACCTGTGCTGATTTTCAGTTGATTGCAAATTCAAGTACTTTGTTGCAAGAGCTAATCCTGCAAGCAGATAGTTGGCCTTCTATGCACATTCTTTTGGGGGGATATGGGAAAGATTAATTAAGATAGCAGATTAAATTGGCCTAGTTTATTTGCTCTTCTCCTGTCTGTAAATAGAAGTGAACTTTGGCAGGGTTACTTTTCTTGTTTCATTCCACTAGAGGTAACAAAATGTAATTTTCCTTAACAAGGGCAAATCAGAAGGAACTTATCCTCTGCTCTTGAGACTGGGATGGAAACAATGCTGCCTCATTCGAGCGGCCACCAGTCATTACGAAATGCATGAATAAGCAGTGACAGTTAATTCAGTGAGGCTGGATGAAAATATTTTTTGGGTGATAGTGTAATGTA
This sequence comes from Gallus gallus, assembly GCF_016699485.2. Taxonomy (NCBI): domain Eukaryota; kingdom Metazoa; phylum Chordata; class Aves; order Galliformes; family Phasianidae; genus Gallus; species Gallus gallus. The sequence continues at coordinate 100,398,616 of NC_052533.1, read as the reverse complement.
AATCATTGTTTTACACATTCCCTTTCAATGATTTAATTCATGCCTTTCTGACCCCCGCTGTGTTATGATTCATAGATTAGTGCTCATGTGTGTAATTTAACAGAGCTGAATGACAAGCAGCAAGGAGACTTAAATCCTCACATCTGATGTTTTTATGATAAATTAGTAAAACATCATTAGTACCATGTAGCATGATTAAGCTGCTGGAAATTCTAATAGCCACCTGACAGGAAAAGGAGAAAAAAATAGAAAAAAACATTGTATAACAAGCAGTAAAACAAACGTAGAGACCCAAAACAATGGCACACATATAATCTAAATCCTGTACTGTACCTGTATTCCAATAGATAAGCATCTGTTTTTCTTGAAGTGGTCCTTCTTTCTATCTTCTACTGCAACGGTGGCAATGGTTGTGGTGGTGGTGACAGTGGCAGTGTTGTTCCCTACGTGTTGACTTGCTGGGCCATGGATCTGTGCATTAGCAGCTTCAATAGCTGCTGTTAGTGCCTTCATACTGTCCAAGCTCTCTGTGGAGTTGCTAAGGCCAGACTGACTGATGATGTCTCCCCTCTGTCCATGCCCGTCCATATATGCATCTTGGGCAGATTCTGTGCTGCTCTGGGCTGTGATAGAAATGAATGGTTTGGTGGTAGTTCTTGGTGGGACTGGAGGCGGTGTCTTCTTATAGGTGGTAATGCAGGATGACACTGGAAAAAAACATGAAAGTTACTGATTTATTGACATTGCAGGGAAAATGTATGCAAATATAATCTTAAGACACCATGAGCGTGGACAGAGCAGAGGTAAAGAGAATGCTGTTCCAAAGAAACCCCCAAAACTCCAATAACTGTGCTAGGGAAATACCTTGCTTATCAGTGTCCTCTGTACTGATGTGAATGGCAGAGCTGCCAGTAGAGGGAAAGAAAAGACCTATTTGCCAAGTTTCTCCTCAGTCTTTTAGAACATGTGTTCTCCAGCATGTTTTCTGCTACCTCTTCTATGTCCAGTGGGAGAACAAGTCATTCCACCAAAATGTTTGTTATGGTCATAACTTCCTGTGGTCATAACTTCCAGGCAGGACTCACAAGGAACAGACTCCAAGAGCTTAACTCAGATGATCTATACTTCATGCAGCTTTATTGCAATTGATTTCTCTTTCTCCACCCTGCCACAGTCTATTTACTTACACTTTTATTTATTAAATAATTTTTAAGCTACATTTCTTTGTTCAGAGAGAGATTGTAAAGCCACCCGAGGTCCAAGACCCATCTGGAGGAGTCTGGATTACATCTGGATTACAGGGGTGGATAGTAATAGGACAAGGGGGAATGGTTTTAAACCGGGACAGGGGAGGTTGAGGTTGGATATTAGGAAGAAGTTTTTCACATTGAGGGTGGTGATGCACTGGAACAGGTTGCCCAAGGAGGTTGTGGAGGCCCCATCCCTGGAGGCATTCAAGGCCAGGCTGGATGTGGCTCTGGGCAGCCTGGTCTGGTGGTTGGCGACCCTGCACATAGCGGGGGGGGTTGAAACTAGATGATCATTGTGGTCCTTTTCAACCCAGGCCATTCCATGATTCTATGCCTCTATGACTTGACACTCATCATGCTTGAACTTGTGTATTTCTTGTTATAAATTGTTTCAATTTTTGCACAGCCTATTCAGATATTTTAAAATGTCTTGTAAGCTGTAGAGGGCATGTTTAAGATAACATTTTGCTGCTCATATTTCTCATAATAAACATATATGTGTATTTTTGAAAAATGTTTAATTTTGCACAAAGGGAGTTAATGTAATATAGTCAATATCTAAGGCCTGACAGTTGGTGGAACTTCTTAAAGGAAAGCATAAGAATAAATATTTGCAACAAGAAAGACTTCAAAAGTTTATGAGGACTCCTGTTCACATGTTGATGGCCGCACTCTCATTCTAAGTGCACCTATATGGATGTAGAAGCTTATCTTGAGGTTCCCAGATTAGAAACTATTGGCTGATGCATACAGAATTACATGCAGAATGCACTGCATGGAGATAAAAACATACTCCTTTAAGGGATAGTTGGCGGCTCTGCTTTGCTGAAGTCCTGGAATGCTTTCAAATGAAGAAAGAAAGTCCATTAAGAATAAAAAACAATAATGATATGCTCTATTTTTTTTAAGCAAATAAATGCAGGCATTAACCTGCGCAAAGTTCAGACACAAACACGTTAACATAAATTCTTATTAACAATAATCATACGTCGAGAAATGATTCATTTCAATTGGCAGACGTCTGTGCCACCCACATGAAAGGTAAGTCTGCTACAGCTGTTCTGCTCCCTCTTTGCACTGTACGTGCTTGTAGAGCCAGAAGCCATTATGGCATTAATTTGACTAGCTCAGATCCGCACGCCTTATATCTCCTGAACGTTGCAGGAATAGTTGCAGCGTAAAAGGTGTTTCCAGGGCATGAAATGACATGGGATTTTTTTAAGAACTCTGGTCTGAGTTTCTGATAACGTGTCTGAACCCATGTTAAGCCCTTTAAATGCTAATGGAAAAAGAGCACTTTGCGAACGTTGTGAGCGTTTTGAAACTATGATTCATTTCTGAAGAGTCAAACAGAAACCAGAGCATCTTGGACAGAAGAGATAGATGAAAATGAACTTGTCAAATTTTAACTCCCAGGAAGTGAAGTTTATAGGGGTGAAAGGTGCTTTCTAGAAGTGCTTATGCCAAGACAAACCTAGGGAACTAACAGGAAAGATGACAAATTTACAAAGAGGCATGTGAATTTTGCACAGTTCTTCAATGGTTTTGATGCTGACAAAAAGCATTTGTTGTGCCTGTGCACAGTCGGGGAAATTGGCTGCTCTTGCTGCAGCACAAGCAGATTTACACAGAATTGTGGAGGCTGCTGCTGAGGTGATGGGATCCCAGAAATAACTCAAGTGGCTCATGGCCTGCAGAAATGTTCTCCAAGTGGTGGAAAGGCAAACTGAAATTTACCACTGAAGAATTTAAAGCATATAGATTCAGTCATATATCCAGGCAATGCTTTGGCAAGCCTGTTCCAAGCTCACCTAATAGAGGTTTGTGTGCCATGCTACCTTGCAATTCAGCAAGGTATAAAATGCCCCATTTAAAATATGCTGAGTAAGGGCATTGTGGAACTCCTGGGCAGACAGCAGCACCTTCAGGACATCCTTGCAAGGTACACAGATGTCACTTTTCCTACTTAGCAGATAACAAAACACACTCAAAAAGTGCTCTTAACGGGGAGAAAGAGACTGTAAAATAAAAAGAAAGCCCCCAAAAGACTGGTCCCCTTCTCACTGAACATCCTTGAAGGGACAGAAAGTCAACAGCAACTGTCCGTCGACAGCTACTGGCCACTCTGGTCACTGCAGGACAAACATAGAACCCCCTGATTGAGATGTCTTTCATTCTGCTGGTAAATGCACTAAACGAGGAGCCTAATCCACGCCGCAGTGAAAGATGTTTGCACTCAGCTAATTAAATGTGAAGTTATTAAGAGGGGGAGAGGACTGACAAGTCATACGGTGAAATTGTAAAGAGAAACAGCAAACGTTGTTTCAGCAAGTCAAAACAAATCCTTGGTTTCCTGGAGTCATGCAGCACGCACTGTGCAGATCCGGAGAAGCAAAGCGTGCAAGTCATAAAAGATCCCCAGGCGCTCTGTTACTGGAAATGATGCAAGCTCCCACCACTCCTGTGCAGAAATGACAACAAAACAGTGCTCCGGCTGCAGCTGTCTGATCACTGCCGGAGCTGCCTGAGCCCTCCCAGTGGCTGAAGTATGACAGCAAAAAGGATTTGGTGCATTGGGTTTCTCTAGGCATTTTTCAGGAACCTAGCAATGAGTGATACAGCAACCTGAAGGACCTGCCTGCATTTCACCGGGTGATTTTCAATGCAAAGGCGCTCGAAGAATAAGAGGAACATTCCCTAAGAGAAAGGACAAAACCCTGGAGCTTCCTTGTACAGCCCGGGTCAGAGCATTGGGTAGGTGCAGGAAGATGCTGTGTTGTGGGCAATGAGATCATGGCCACCCAGTGCCGGAGGTGGGTAGAAGGGTTCTGATGGAAAACATCACAGGATCACAGGGTGTGTGGAAAAGACAGAGAAATCTTCACATAGGGGAAATTCAGAGGGTTGCACTTGAGAGTTTAATTCACATCAGGAAGTGAATTTAAAGGGCTCCGTAACTCCCAATAAATGCATTCTTGGACGTGGATCTAGGAGTGAAGTTCTGTACTCAAACTGATCTGACTGGAGAGTCAAGTCAAAGCAGACTCATTTGTCATTAAAATTGTTTGGGCATGGAGAAAATAACAGAAATAACTTTTTCTGAACAGCAAGCGTGTGTATAAACGCACAGCTTGTCGCAATATAGAGTAGTTTTCTGTATTACTTTAGATAGCACCAAGGGTGGCCTGATCTAGCGGGTGGCAGTCCTGCCCACGGCACGGAGTTGGAACAGGCTGGCCTTTGAGGTCCTTTCCAACCTAAGCCATTCTATGATTCTGCTGCAGCAGGTATACATTCTTGTGCTGGGGCATTCTCAAGGTTTGGTCCAAGAACGAGTTAAATCATGTGCAAGGAAACGCTGGCTCCCCAAAGCACCTTGAGTCAGCCCCTTGTTCCCAGCTCTATTCACCCTCTCAGCACTGCTCTCCTTCTCATTTTGATCTTGATTCTATGTCTGTAGCTCTGCCTCTGGGTTACAGTTTAATCCCAAACACTGAGAGAAAAAGAACTTTCCCCAGATTAACAAAAAATAGTCACGGTGTTTGTCCTCCTAGACAGTATTTCCAAACAACTAGCTCATGGGACAGGAATTTGAAACAGGGAGTGTCAACCACCCAGTTCAGAAGGAAGTCTAATGATGAAAAAAAAAAATATAATAATCCCAGATTGCATAATAATAAAGACTTGAATTTGAATGTTTCATTGTAAGAGCACTTCAGTTGTTTAAACATGCTCACTAGGGAGATGAGCCCTGGGGAGCAAACATCAGCACTCAAACCCAGAGTTTTAGCTCAGTGAATGGGTGCTCAAGAGAACCCCAAGGCAAATTAACACTGTCGAAGGGATCAGATTCACACAGTGCTTTGAGCAGTTTGGGATGAGATAGGTGAGCAACATCTTCCCCTCTCTGACTTGGCAGTCTCAGGTGAACTTGGTCAACAAATGCAAGGATAAACAAGGGTGCAAATTTAAAGTCAACTAAAATAATGGTGCTTCTCTTGAGAAAAAGGAGCAGCAAAATACGCAGCATGTACATAATTCAGTATTAATGAGGTAAGAGCTCCTCCACCCTGTGCTGATGGACCTCATCCTTATGATTTAACTCCTGTGTAAAGGTATGCTGCACCAATACTCCCGCATATCTGCACAGTGAGGGAGGAGGGGGGGAAATGCAGGCACATCCATGCAGAGCTGAGACCTCAGAGCTGCAGCCCCTGAGCTCTCCACGCAGAGGTGCAGGGCATGATTTGCCTTGGTACATTCCAACAGAGCAGATGTTCTCTTTACTGTGCATGTATTTCCCTGCTTTGTTGAGGTTTGGAGGGGGGGGGGGAGGGAGGGGGTTGGAGTAAATACTTAGAAATGGAGTTTTAGATCCTGTATTTTTGTTTTCTTGTGCAAAAAGTAGGTATGAAAATGGAGCATGCATTTTCTTTATATATATATATACATTCATATATAAAAATATATAAACTATTCTCAAAGCACAGATGGCTTCTGAGGAAACAGAGACTTACCATTAAAAAGAAACTGAAATAAAGGTTTTCTTAAGAAGTTCTAGACTGCCTGAGGGAATAATACCTGAGTGAGTTATGGATGTCATTATCCCAGAAGAGAACTACTGAAATCTCTGTACTGTGCCATCAGGACTTCTGCCAATGCCATGTTTTTTTTGTGTCCCCACTGCTGCCAAGCCATAAATCTCAGCCAACAAAAGCCTAAGGTACACCAAAGGTAGAAACAGGCACAACTGACAACTATACAAAGTATGTAAACTGTCTTTACTGCACACAATAACGTCAAGGTCCCGAGTACCCTGAGGTCTAAAAGCCTGCACTGCTGTCCATTTGGCAAGTTTGGAATGGTTTGCTTGCAGCTTTCCAGCTGGATGCACTAAGGGGCTCCTGAAACAAAATCTGCATGTATGCTGTCAGCGGATGTCAGGTGAGTATTTCTCTACCAGATTTATTTATTTTTCTTTTAATGGCTGCTGCTGGAAGCTGCTGATGCCAGTCAGGAGTTTAATTGCTGTCCCAGGAAAGCTGAATTAGTGTACAGAGAACAGGTGAGACAGATGAAGGTGTCTGCTAAATGTCATTTATCACTGTGATATCACCACGAATTATGGATGCACAGAGAGAAATCCATTGCACGTAGGCTTCCTACAAGACCCACTTCAACTTTTCTACGTAGCCATAGCTGAAGTTCTCTACACATTAAAATTTACCATTACACGAAGAGTGCACAACTTCAGCTGATTCGGCCTCAAAGCAGACAAGTCTATAAGAAGCTGAAGCTCAAGGAAAATATTTCACATGAACTGATAGTTATTACCCAAGTGAATAGTTGCTAGGTTGCTTATTACATTTTGCTCTTGAAAAAAACATGATCTGCACTGGTTTTAAGCAGCTAAGATCTTGGCTTTATATTTTCTGAAGACAGAACATGGCCATGTGCACAGCCCAGATCTCACTATGCATGTGGTGATGGTGCTATTCTGAAGGGCTCGATCCCGGCCATTGGCCCATAAGATGTGATGGTGTGAATTTGTTTTTTTTTTTTTTTCTGAAAAAACACAGGGAAACATTACCCGATTGATAGCTTAAAAGAAGCGTACTGTACTGCTCTGATGTTTTCTGCACTTAAATGCTTCACCAAATCCCTCATGCTCCTCACTGTGAGAGCAGCGATAGAAAACAAGAAACATTAGACCTCAGATCAAAAATGGCCATCTAAAAATTTTGTGTTTCAGAACTTACGTGCCATCAAATCACCACAGTAAGAAGAAGTTCACGATCTTTCTGAATATCAGTGCATTCATATTACAAAAAGCATTTATGGAAAGCAGAGCAAGCAATGTGAAATATAGCAGCTTACCCCACCAAGACCAAGGAAGTGTAACAGTACACAAATGCAATAATATGCAGCCTGATCCTTTTCCCATGTATTTTCCAGGAAGCAACTTCACTGGCACTTTGATATAACATTTTGTGATGTGTTACTGCAGCACACTCAAATTCCAGAATTTGCATCCCTTTCCCTCTGGCAATGCTGTTAATAAAACAAAATGGTTCGGGTTTCTTCTTTTTCTTTTTGTTTTCTTTTTTTTTATTTTTAATGTGGTGTTGCACTAACCCAAACCAGACACATAAATGTAAGCAGCTACCTAAGTAAAAACACAATGCATGACCCGTTGTCTGGATTTTGAGAAACACAGAGGGTTGAAATTCCTGCAAGCATTTGGCCATGTGATCTAGGCAGATTCAAATCAAAAGCTTTAAACTCAAACATACTCTGAAAAACTTACCACTCTTTTTTTTTTCTTTGACGACCAAGGAACGGTTGAATGCAAAGACTTGGGCTGCACACTGTGAGCTCTTGGGGCTAATCACATGAAAAACTCTCTTATTTCGGGATTGGATCTGGATTCTTGAAAATTTGACCTGAGCGGCAGATGCACAATATCTCATTTTCAGACTATGCCTGTAGCTCATTCAGCACGCAGTCATGCAGTGAGTCTGCTGAAGTGGAGCCCATGTTTGCCATTCTGCTTGGGTATGATAGTGTCAGGGCTGCTTCTCAGAATGGTCACGTAGTATTTAGAACGACTGCTTCTGGACATATTAATGTACCCTTGTATGTATAATTTCCCTTTACTTACAAATTGGATATTTAATATCTGAGCAGGCAATACACTGGAGACTTGCATCCTGTCAAACCTGGAGGTGTATGGTCAGGACCAAGCCCACACTTGTAAAGCTCCCATGATTGTGTGTTGTACCCTCCTTCATTCATTAAGAAACACTGCTTTACAGAATCATTAAGGCTTAAAATTGACCACTAGGATCATCTAGTCCAAACATCAGCCCATCCCCACCATGCCCACTGACCGCATCCCTCAGTGCCACATCCACAAAGTTAAGAACACCTCCAGGGATGGTGACTCCACCACCTCCCTGGGCAGCCTGTAGTGTCCTTCTTGATCCTCTGCTCTCCATCCTCTATCTGTGACATTGGGGCCAAGTGACAACAAAGCAGGTTCAGTAGTCCCTCATTTTAGGAGGATCTTGTCATGACTTTGATGGAAAAACTGCAGGGTGCAATTGCTCAGCTTTAGCCACATAGGACATAGGACTAGAGAATAATTAGGATTCTCCTTCTCTCTTCCAAATCCGTGAATCCCAGGAACTAGCCTGTGAACCTTGAGGAGATTTAAGCAGGCCAATTATCTCTAACTAATCTGATCATGCCAAATTTAAGCTAGCTACATATTAATATAGTTGGATATGCCTGTTTTCAACATTACTGACACTTCAACACGATTCCTGTCCGATGAAAAATGACTTTAAAAGTTGTTCCTGGCTCCTCAGTCTGGAAACATCCTTCTTTGTTTGATGCTGATGTTAGCATGAAAGCAAGCTTCTACTGGTTCTTACTCCCAGTGGTTTTCTGAATACTTAATAAACGTAAGGTAGGGTAAGCAGAATTCTGTACCATTGCACACATTGGCATCAAGCTGCTCACACAGAATTTGATTACTGATGCATCTAAATTGGCTTAGAAATCAATTAGTTTAAATTGCTGCAAATCCACCCCTGATGTGGACAAGTTTAGACGTGGATATGACTGATAAGGTCTTTTTTAAAAAAAAAAAAAACTTAAATGAAAATGCAGTGGAAGTAATAGTGATTCATTCAAAGAGTTTATCCAAATTAACTGTATCAGTTCACTGATTTAAAACTGATTTCCTTTTATGCCACAGTGTGCAAACAAGCTACATAGTGTTATCAGTTACGTCCATTTGAATGCACTGGAAATTGTGCAGGTATAAATTAAGTTGATGAAAATCTGTGAAGATTAAAAGCCCTCTTTAATTTTCTCAGTCAAAATCATTTCTCAGGGCTGGTCTGTTTGAATTCATTTGTGCCTGCATGGCTCGCTTACTTTTATATCTGGTATTATTTTTAAAGATACAGTAAAACACAGAACACAGCAATCAGCATTTTTACTAACAAACTTTTCTATAGTGACCCACAATGGGAAACCTCTGCACTACAAGGCAGGTTTACACATAGAGAACAGTTATATTCCTTTAGTCATTACGGGACTGGTAAATATAGCAAGTACAGAAATGTGGGTACACCAGTTTTGCATGCTACTCAACCCTAAGGCTGTTCAGAAGCTTTTAAGCAATACAGAAAGACATTGCTCTGACAAAGGCTATTCAAATAAGGTTAAAACAACCCCTGTACGCAATAGAATTTACTATTTTTGATATAGTAGCCACCTACATTATTAAGCAAACTACCTCACGGTGTGATAAGTGTAGGTTTTGCTTCCTCACGATCCAGCAAATGACTGAAAGACCCCATCTTAAAAAAGTGAATACACAAGCCTCTGTTGCCACCAAAGCTTCCATACTCTCACATTGTTTCTAAAGTCCACCTCTCAGTTTGGTCTGGGAATTTTATGTTATGCTGCTTGACGTGTAAGTTTGTATTAGTTAGCTAAGTGTTAAAATTCAGATGACAGAAGTGGTGAAGGGCTGCTGTGTCAAATCAGATGTAAGTTGGAAAGAAACTACACAAACACCAAAGACAAGAAAATAAGAGCTGCTACAAACCATAAGAAGAATGAGATTGATAAAAGCCACACGAGCAACTTTTGAGCTGCTATAAATTTCCAAGAAGCACCACGGGAATTGATTTATATCCTTTTATTTTCTGTTGCAGTGCAGTTTGCTATGACTCATGCGAGTCACGCAGGTTTAAGATCTATATTTTTCTCATAGAGAATTACTAATAAACGTAAAAAAAACAAAGTTCAGGAAAGGAAGTATCACGTGGGCATTAAGCAAGAACATCTGTTCAACCAGGGAAACACTGAGTTGTTTTTATGCAATCAGTACTACATTCTTACTGGATTTGGGGCGTTCCAGTCCAAGTAGGAATGTCTAAAACAAGCAAGTTACCCAAAACCAAACACAAGAGCTACTTGAAGCAGGAAGAAGGAAGGGAAGAACTGTGAGTAAAACCATGCTTCAGGCAGAAGCATGTTGCTTGAGACAGAGTTATGGCCCAGCTGAGAAATTCTGCCTGTCTGAAGATCAAGCCACAGTGATCAGGTTGGAAATCACCTGTCTGGGACAATCCAATCCATTCTCAAATGACGACGAAATGTAGATAAGCAGTTTACACAAGAAATTATACCTGTCTTTGGCATAATTTCAGGTAAACTAGCAAAACTGACTCAAGCCTGTAGACATGAACATTTTCCAAAACCTAGGGGAAGAAGAATAATTTGGTAAACAAGGCATGTTAAGAACATATGTCAGATATGTATTCGGTGTTGACAGGAATTAAAATTTAAACCAAAACCTGGTTCCCATCTTTCCATTCTGCGTTCAGATTAAGCAATTATGACCTTGCTCAGGGACAGGATTGAAGTCACAGTGGATGACCTCATTATTTTATGTTTTTGCATTTTTTTTCACAAAAAGAGTCCTACCTGATCTTTCAACAGACTAGCTCAAAATACTGAATTGGCATGAGCAATTCCTGTTGATCAGCCTGAGTATCAACACAAAATATACTGACATCTGAGGTGCAGTTCATCTCTTTACACAGATTACTATACAGTTTGGAGATAAAGGGATATGAATCAGTAGTTATGATGGTGATGGGCTGGCAGTTGGACTAGATGATCTTAGTGGTATTTTCCAACCATAACAATTCTATGATTCAATGTACTTCAGTAAATCTGAGGACAGCAATCATGTCTTGTTGGAAGCCCTGAGCCAGCACCAATTCCCAGATTTAGACAGAGGAGGACAGTAGCACTGCCACACGTGGATGAGGACAGAGCAAGCCTCACGTCACAAGACTGAAGTGAGAGACATCCCCATCATTCCACATACTTTTGCACTTATTAAATAAATGCATATAAAATAGGCCTTGAAGAAGTTCAGATTCACAATTTGTAGGAGACGTCAGGCACAACTTCCATGGAGACATCAGCTGCACATCTGATGATATTCTAACACCATTTTTTTTTCCTTTCTACCCTCCTCACTATGATTTATTTTTAAATAAGTCAGTTTAGTGACAGTGGGAATTTTAAAACTTGCCAACATGATCCTGAAACCCTATGGTTGAATTCATGTTAAACCACAATAATGGAAAAAGTCAGAGCTTATTACATGTAATTTTAACAAGGACAAAGTGGTATTGCCACAGTGAAGGGTGAATGTGAGCAAAGTTTTCTCTCCCAGACACATGTAGGACTCCTTTTTCAATTACAATTTTGTTTAGCTAAAGATTTCAAAATTAGTGCTCGTGATCTCAGACTGGGATAGAACTCCCCTCTCCCTACCTCCTAGACTACACAATAATTCTAGCATTTCTTATGTTTACATAATTGTAAAAAATTAAAGATGTGTTTTATGCTGGCTTAGTTAAAAGGTAAACCCAGACATTTTATGCAGGCTTAGTTAAAAGGTAAATCCAGGCCACCTACTTAATACACAAAAAGAGAAAGTAAACACACCCACATGAGTTTTGACACTTCAAAGTACTCAGATCTTTTGAATCTCTTGACTACAGAAGTGCTTTCTGAAGATCACAAGGCCAATACCAGATCTCTGCAAATGCCGACAAAGCTAATCCACAAATCCATACAATCTCACATGCACATAGCAAATCCTCCACAACTCTGAGTGCACAAGATGCAGGAAAGAGGCTGGATCAAGTTTTTAGCCAATGATCCAGTTTTTATGTTCTCTCCCTACCATTTTCTGCCCAAGCTTGAAATGTCATCTTCTTTAATTATCCTTCTAATAAGACCCATTTATTGCACACACCCATTCCTCCTACATATAACATTTCTTTTGCAATCAAAATCTCAGCCTCAGAGACTTCGCCGGCTCACTGTGAATCAGAAGGTCACCCAAACTTCTGATGGAACATGCTCCTGAAGGCATATGGGATGCAAAAGAAAGGGACAGAATTAGGTCTGAATCCTCGTGACCAAAGTGGTTGGTGGAGAAAAGAGACAAACTGATGCAAGTAACTGTGCAACAGGCAACCTGTTATCACAGAATCATAGAATTGCTCGGGTTGGAAAAGACCATCATGGCTCAGGCTGCTCTGTTCAGCTGCACCCCTATTGCTCTGCTTGCAAAACTTTGTATGACCTCAATTTCTGTTTGAATGTTTGAAGAGTAGCTGTCTTTAATAGTAGCAGCTTTATCTGCACAGTCAACTTTGTTGAGAATGTGTTTATTCATTAATTGTTATTCACATCAAATTACAGACTCTGAACAGTATCACTGTCAAACACCAATCACTCAGCACAAAAAAAACCAAATAATTAAAATGTACAGATGATGAATAATCCACATGCCAATGTCTGCTATTCATTAATTGCCTGTTAACAAATGATAAATAAATACATGTGCAAAAATGAAGAGTGTACATAAACAACTTAGGAACTGGGAAAAATTATATATTCAAGATTAATATCAGTTCCAGTGATTACATCAGTCATCCCTTATTTCCAGTAATATAAATATTCTTTACTTTTTTTACCATATGGGATCTAAGAGGCTATACAGGCTGTGCCTAGCTGTAGGTCACAGTGGTGTCAACCACAGCTACACTGTGCCCAAAGAAACATTTCAGGTTACTTGGACATTTCTCAGAAGAGCTATTATGCCACAAAAATTTTGCATTTTGGAAGTGTTTTAAGCTGAATCAATGCATCCTGCTTCGATGTGGGACTAAGGTTATCCAGATTAAGAGTTATTCTGGAAAAACAACTCAATACTTCTGGAGAAGTTGGACATTTAGAGAAAACTTTGGTGTAGAGAGGAGGTTGCTGCACACTGAATCTGCAGTCTCCTTTCATGACTTTTTTTGTTTTTGCTTTGGAGTCTACCAAGCTGCCAGGTAGGTCTCTTCAGCCGTTAAAGACTAGCAAAGGTGCTAAAGACTATTCAGGGTGTTTTTGCTGAATGACTTGGTTGAAGAAAACAGCAACAAAATGTATGCATGAATTCACCTTGGCCTAAGAAGTCTCAGGGCATAGCCTTCCCTTCCTGCAGAACTATTAGCAAAATGTCAACAATGAGATTTTAATAACTTCAAAGGCAGTTTATTACATCTATCATGTCATTCTTTTGTGTTTAAAATTGCTGCCCAAACCATGTAGACCAGGAGTGAGATCTACTCATAAAATAAAAAAGGTCTTTCTTACAGTTTTCCTCAATTTAGTGCTTAGGACAGCAGATGAGTCCTATTTTCTTTGTTACCCCATTCAGCTGACTCTTCCATACATGCCTTGAACATTAACAGCCAAGTAGGCCACTGCAGCAGTTTTCTTTGAGACTGGGAACCTGCTGGTTTGACCTGTTTCTCAAGAGAAAAGTGTCATCTAAACAGAACAAAATTGTTTTTTATTTTTACTCCCTATTTCCTTCTTCTGAGCACTTTCCTTTTAATCTCATAAAGCAAAAGGTCACTGCTCTAGAGGGTCTTTTTTCTTTTTAAAAAACTGTACATAATTAAAGAAAAAATGTAGAAACTTTTTTCTTTATATTATACACTGCTAATGTTCTTCATTTCATACCTTGCCAGAATGGCCTCTTGTCCTTCAGGATGGAAAGCAACATTTGTTGTAATTTGTTAGCATTACATGCAAAGAGCTTATGGGTTTAAAAGTGTCCCACTCTCAAATGCTCAAGACTGTTTTTTTCATCACTTCCACTGGTGCAAGGTAAAAATAGATCATTGTACTAAGCCTCATTAAGGAGACGTGAGACAGTTATACTCCCTCCCCCCCCTCCACAAATCAGATGTTGCCAAAAGAAAAAAAATGATTTTAAAAAAGATACTTTTTGTATCCTTCAAGACTGTTTCATGCCACTTACTGATCTTGGTGGAGAACTTAGCTTGCAGTGAGCTTCCACAGCCTGTCACGTGTAAAATTCATCCTACATGATGACTTAAGCATCAGTTGCACCATTAATGCGTTTCTGTCTGCAGAATGTTTTTTTGCACTTTGCCAGATGAGACAGAAATGAGACGAACTGTTACTGTGCACAAGCAATTTTCTAATAAAAACAATATAGGCGTTATTATTCTTGGAAATGCATGTGGAAAATCTTACTCTACCTTGTGTCATATGCAATAGGATGACAGGTAGGCGAGGCACTGCAAAGTGTATAAGGTGTAAGAATGCGTAGTCAACAGGTACAATAAATACCTGTGTGCATGTTCTTGTCTGAACACATAAATAGAGCCACCCACGTATACACATACAAAGCTATGTCTTATGAGAAGCAGCTGAGGGAACTGGGATTGTTCAGTCTGGAGAAGAGGAGGTTCCAGGGAGGCCTGAAAGGAGGTTGTAGTGTGGCGGGGATCAGCCTCTTCGCCCAGGTAACAGCGAAAGGACAAGAGAGAATGGCCTCAAGTTGTGCCAGGTTGTGCCTCCATTCAGGTTGGATATTAAGAAAAATTTCTTCTCAGAAAGAGTGGTTGGGCACTGGCAAAGGCTGCCCACAGAGATGGTGGAGTCATCATCCCTGGAAGTGTTCAAGAACCGTGTGGATGTGGCAATGAGGAACACGAGTTAGTGGGCACGGTGGGGATGGATTGACGGTTCGACTTGATGATCTTAGTAGTCTTTCCAACCTTAATGATTCTATGATTTTATGTTCAAATGTATAGGTAGTGGAAGGAGAGACAGGTAACCTGGGAGAAGTATAGGGATGCTGCTAGGCTGTATAGGGATGGGGTCAGGAAGGACAAGGTCCAACTGAAACTCAACACAGCAAGGGGTGGAAAGAAAGATAAGAAAGGCATTTGTAGGTACCTCAGTTAATAGCACCAGGTATCCTACAGCTTTGTCAAAGACAAAAATCTTCAGCTTACTTGCTCGCACAAACCTGCTTGCCATGAGCTAAAAAAATCCTGCTTATGAACAAAATAATATGCGTTATTTCACTGCTCGTTCTAGCACCAACCTTATAATTACTGCATTCTCAGCTATCTCCCACATCCTCCTTCAGCTGTGAATTACAAGCTTTCAGCATAAGGGATACTAGTCTTGGGGCATGATTAGATTACCATTTCCACAGGTTGCCAATGCAGAAGAATAGCTCACCTAAGGATGAATAGATTCATTTACTTGAAGATAATTTTCTTTACCTTTCTAGACTATCATCTGTGTCTAACAGATGAAAAAGAACAGAAATTCTGTGCAGGTCAGCTTCCCTTAGAAAATAAACCCCCATACCACTAGATTTTCTGCCCCAGAATTTGAAGGTATGCAGGTTTGGGGCTTTGTCTGCCTGCTCAAAAGAAAGCTGTTGTTTGCAGAGTGCAGATACAGACCTGTTCTCTGCTGAAGACTGAATGCGTTAGTCACTAAGAAGCATAATGAAAACTGGCTATTTTCTGTTCTGTATAGTGCACAGTCTTGAAGAGGAGAAGCGCACCTACACATGTCATTTTTGATGTGCTACTGAATAGAATCCAAAGATTATAAATATTATATTAGGCATTTAGAGGTTAAAAAGGTAATTTGCATGGAGGAAATATTTCCCTTTGGAATTCAGGAGAACATAATAGCTTTGAATTTGAAGTAAGAACCAGAGCTTAAGGATGTTTGTCATCTGCAGGTTATGTGTAGTGTAAAAATGTTAACCATGAATGTTCAGAAATGCACAGAGCCAGATCTGCAGTGCTCCAGTAACACCTGTCTTGGTAATGCAGAGCATCCTTTGCCCTGTTCAATGGGTTTCACAGTTGCCTTGTGACCCACACAGAACTCCAATGAAGTTGGGGGAAATTCATGACTCCTCCCGTCCTCATGTTTGTAGATGAAATTCCTACCACTCATTTGTGGCCTACTCAGTTCTCTTATCACCAGCGTTCTAACTCTCTGGTTTCTGACTTTATTACTGTAATACGGTCTCTGGACCATCTGCAAACCACCTACCAGGCCTGGCAGCTCACACAGTTTGGGAAACATTGCCTTTTATACTCCTCTTTAGTTATTACATTAAAACCTTATTAAAGAGGCGAATCTAAACAACTTTGGAGATGTTCAAGGAGAACCACAGATTTCTTCTTGACATGCATCATTATGCAGTAAAAGAACATTCAGTGAAACATGGGGATATTTATTATTCAACAGATTACACTCCATTACAGCTTAAACTAGTTGAAAAGAAAAAGGATGGCGTTATTTAATTAATGACGGTTTGCAAATTGCATCTAGGGAGAAAACTGCTGCCTTTTCAGCTATTGTCAGAGCACTGCTCACAGAAATGCCTCTCCCTGCTCTCACTCACACACGCCTTTCTCCTGACTTTGTACTGACTGCTCCTGAATGGTTTTGCATTCAAACAAGCAGCTAGGCAAGCAAAAACATGCTGCCTGCAGAAAAAAAGAAACTCTTTACCTCAGAGTGCCCACGTCTCTCTCTGCACAGGACAACCATTCACTACATCTTCTCCCATGGCTTCTCTCCAGACTTCCTGCCCCCTCCCTAGTTCTGCTTCACATTGCAGCCCTTCTGATGCTCCTTCCTACCCCCTCAGCATCCCACAAGCTGGTAGGATCACAGCTGAGATCGTCCTTCCTTATAGAATCTTGGGACACAATATTTCTGTCTGAGAGTTCAATGCATCACACTGCCTTTGGTAGCTTGTGCATGTGCTTATTTTGTGTCATACAGCAATGCAATGAGTTTCATACTCTTTGTCCAGAAGAATAAAGCCCCTCACTGCATTGCCTATGTGAAAAACACCTAAGATTTTGCAGCTTGGTTTTTCAAGATCCCAGATATGATGCGACTCCTACATACTGGTTGGGGTTATCAACCCTGCTAATTTTGGGTCCCTGCTGAGAAAGGAAATCTGAGACACAAAACACAAAAAGTATTCATAGTCCACTCAGAAAATCTTTCCAGAAAATAAGAAGAGGAAAAACCTGTAAGAACTTGTATAAGTAGCTAGAGATGCCTAGAAAAAACAGGTGCTCTGAACAAATCATCCCACACATCTTAAGCCAGTTATATTTGGAGGGGCTGAATTACCCTTTGGAACTGCAATTCCTCTCTTCCTCTGCAAAATGGCAGGCCCAGATGATGAATTTTGGGTGGCAAATTTGACAGTGCTAAACAGCTCTAGTACATTGCTGCACAAACTCATCTGTATTTATATTTCATCCCTTCTCTATATTTTCTGTTAAGCCCTGAGATGAAAATCCGCAGACAAAGATATTCTATTCCAGCTGCAGAGTTTATACAGTGATACAGTGGTTGTAGATGAGCAGAAGGGCTCCGTTTGGTGTGTGTTTGTGGAGCGCTGTGGAATTGAAATCAGTAGTTTGTAGATTGTTCTCTCAAAGAGCAGCAAGAACAAGCACCCCTTTCTTTCCGCTCTGATTTTCTCTGAGTTAACAGCAGAAATTGACCTTACGGGATCACTGCAGTGCATTGTGAATGATGTATTGAGCGCTATTTCCCTGTCTGCTGTGGGCAAGTTTGACTGTGCTGCTTGCAACATCCATTGTCAGAGGGCTTGCACTATTTCCAGAGCCAGCCACCATGATCCAACTCACCAGAAAGAAGCTAGTCAGTTTCAGCGAAAAACAATAATTCTCATTTTTAAAAATCCTCCTGGCAAAAAGCTTATGGTAGCTCCTGTCTCACCTCCTACCATGCCTCAAAACCTTTTAAAAGCACGTTTTATATTCTTTCATGGGTTCAACATGTGCTTAAAGTGCAATGCTAAGAAAGAACCAAGGGAGATTCAAAACTATGCCCAACTACTGAGCACACCACATACTACAGTCAACAAACAGACTGCTATAGCACACCTATTCTTTTGTCCATCCACCAGAATGTACTTTATTAAAGATATCACTAAATGACTGATCTCAGACAATAAGTACCTGTAGGCTGGCTTGTGCTGGTCCCCTGCTTGGCATGCTTCCTTGCCCTCTGGCTTGGCCATCGGACACCTGGGATGTTTATGTGCCTCGTCTCAGGGAGCAAGGTAGAATTTGGGCTGTCTTGACACAGTTCTCAAGGTTTTGAAGCCCAGCATCAGTTTGGTTGATTTCTCCCAGGTGATTTCTCGATGTAGAAACAATGCTTTTTTTTAAAAAAAAACAGCTCCACTGTTATTTTTCTGAGACTCAGGGACTTTTTGGGAGGTACAAACTATGCTCACATTTGAGTTACTAACATAGGCAGAGACAGAAAATGTAAGCAAGGTACCTTCAGTTGCTGACTGTGTGAGCAAATCAGATAGACACTCAAGCAATTAGATTTGTGTCAATAGATCCTTCTGCTGATGCAAAGGCTGTCCTCTGAGCTGCACCCAAAAACAAGCAAAGCTGGTTTCGAATGTTTACTTCTGAAAATTAATCATAAAATGGGTTATTTTAAATGCACCAAATCTTGATTTCCTTATGGATCTGAATAATTTGCGCACACGGAAAAGGCAGGAGCCTACTTTTCTTCTGCTGTCAAGCAATTAAAAGTGAAACTTCTGATATTTGCATGCAATGGGTTCCCTATTCCCTCACATTGTCATGTCCTGTTTATACATTACCCATCCAAGGATTATATAGTTCATGTACATAATTGCTTTTGATCCTGTGGTGGAAACAAATTTCATAAGACAGCCAAACTTCTCCTAACCAGGTATACATCTGCAGCCTCCCTGAAGCTCACTGACAGTTAATTCACATATCCTGTGGCTGCACAAGGGGTAGCATTCCTGGTGCCCTTGTGAGGTTACAGACTGCTCTCACCCCACACAACTAAATCAAAGCATTCCAAGAAACCAAAGGGACAGTCAAGTCTCTGGAATTTCAAAGCAAACATTTCTGCATGTCTGGTGCTTCAGCATTGGCCAAGTAATTTCTCCTGGTAATCACGTGCTTGGTTTAGCACAACAGGCCCACCTCTGCCTTCCATCTGATGATAGAGCAGGGCCTTGCTTCCGGTCTGATCCACACCTAGGGAAGGCTGTGGAGGTCAACAGAGCTACACAGGTACAAATGGAAAAGAAAAGGACCCAGATCTGGCTTGTGTACATAAAATCATTTGAGTTGGAAAGGGCCCTTAAAGGCTATACAGTCCAACTCTTCTACAACGAACAGGGACACCTACAGCTACATCAGGGTGCTCAGAGTCCCATCCACCCTGATCTTGAGTGTCTCCAAGGACAGGGCATCCACCACCTCTCTGCACAACCTGTTCAGTGTCTCACTGCTCTGATTGTAAACTACTTCTTCCTTATATCCAATCTAAATCTCTTCTCCTTTAGTATGAAACCATAACCACGTACTAAGAAGACACAATTATTCTTGTAGTGAAACTCTTCAGTCTTCTGAGGAGCATGCCTGCTGCATGGAGGTGCACTGCTGGCAGTTGGAGGCCACTTCATGGGCCTGCAAACAGCCCGGGCCATAAAACGCCTGAGTACTAACAGAAGACAACTCTAATACAGATTTTTCACTCAAACAAAGAATGCTAAAGGTCTTAGGGACATATAATCATAATTGACATAGCCAATATTTAATTTACTAACAGCAAAGACTCACAAAATGCTGCTCTATCCACAGGCAGAGCTCCCAGTTTGTACGAAACCTCTAACTCACAGCTGTGATAGATGAAGCTGTTAAGAGATAAGTAGTTAGGCCCAGCTGTGCTGAAGTCAAATGCACCCTCTCTCTGGTCCTCTCAGTGAAGGTACAACCTATGATGGGTATGGGATGTATCATTGTGCAGTTATAATGCAATACAGTATGCTGTGGACAACTGCTAGCTGAGATAGCAAGAGATGGTGGCTCTTGATGAGGCTGTTCGAATTTCCAAAGCAATGGCTCATTGGAACTTCCCCTGTGTTCCCGTCCCAGCTCAGTTCGGGTTCACAACAGTTGTTTTTTTTTTTAACAGATACAAATCTAAAAAGACTCCTTAAGAATCAATGTAAGGTTTTTTGTTTGTTTGTTTTTAAAATATGGCATCTGCAGAACAACGACTGAGAGAAGAGGAAGGAAGGAAGGAAGGAAAGCGGGTCTAAACCTGACACCAGTGTTCTGGACTCCACTCACCGCAAAAGCTAAGGACAGGTGTATTCCATAGAATCATAGAATGGCTTGGGCTGAAGGGATCTCAGGGATCATCAGGTTCTGACCCTCTTGCTACAGGCAGGGTTGCAAGTACTAGACCAAGTTGCCCAGGGCCCCACCCAACCTGGGCTTGAACAGGGAATCCACAAGCTCTCTGGGCAGCCTGAGCCAGCACCTCACCACTCTCTCAGTGAAAAAGATCCCCCTCACGTCTAATAATTCTCTCACTTTAGTCGTATGAGAAAGTGAAACTCTCTTTCACACACTGTGCTCTCAGTCTTTATTTCTCTGTTCCTAATGCTCTCAGATATTTCTACCCTTTGTTGGTCCTCTTTGTTCCAGGCTTCTTTAATTGGATCACGTCCCATGTTCTGGGGGAACCCTCTGCTGGAGTAATTCCTGAGTATAAAGCCACTATCCAATGAAATTAACAGATGTTGAATTAATAAAGGATTGACTAAGGTTATGACTTGTTTCTAGTGGAAATACTGTATTACCAGAAACTGCTTTTAATTAATCTGTAACAAATATATTTGCTTGTGCATCCACATTCCAGTGTTCTTTTTTCCCCTCCTTATTTTACAACATTCTGAATCTCTGAATTTTATGATCTGTAAATTTGGATTTCAGCTTCTGCACTTCCTACACTCAGCCTTAGAGATCTTTGAACCAATTTCCCCAACCCTGTTTCATTTTTGCACTCTCCGGGTGTACATACAGCTCCTAGACACATACAAAAGCCCTTAACATAACAATATATGTACCATCCTGCAGTAAATGCAAACAGAAGGCTGCTTTATCCCACTGGGTTTTCAGTCTCTTGTCTCTCTGTCCTGAGCCATGTCACATAACCTTATTTGCTTTAAAGAATAACCCTAAAAATACTCCCCAGGAACCTGGCTAATCTGGCACCACTTATGTTTCAGATATTTCAAGGAAGACCTTGAAACAACATTCAGTTAACAGGCAGCATGTAGCTATGAACATAATTATTCCTGAGGTAAAGGCCTTGAACTGAATGTGCACATGGTTTACATATTTTTCGTTTGTTTTAGAGAAGTCCCTAATGAAGCACATTTCCCATCCCACAAGGCATAACAGTCTGCAAAAAATGGTGAAGATGTTGGCTTCCCATTAATAATTAAAGATTTTTTTCCTACTACAGTGGTAATCACTGAGCGATTAATTTTTGTCTTTTGAGCTGTTTGCTCAGATAGATAGGTTTGCAAATAACCCCCTGCTTTCATAGGTCTGATACATCAAAAATAAATTAATAAATAGATAGCAAGATCTCTCTTGTTCTAGAAGATGCCAAGGATAACTGCAAAAAGTAATGGATTCTGCAACAACCACCATAGGTGCATTGTCTGCATTTTATCTGCAATATTTGATATATGTCAATAAACAGTGATATCCATTACTATTCATTTCAAAATCAAGCAGTGAATGTTCTGGAAAAAGTTTATAAACTCTGAGTCAGTGCAAGAGGTTATGAAGGCCACCACCATCTAATAGATGAAGAATTCAGGATCACTTCTGTGCTTGAGAAACACAGTTTATGTGGCTCAGCCAGGGTTTACGTTGCACTGATAACAGGTCTTTCTAGTAGCAACAAACCTGGCTCAGTGTTGGGACCTCAGGCACGAGGGACTGAGAGAAGAGGAAGAATACAGGTTTAGATATTTTGAGGATACTGTTCCTACCGCAACCAAAGGGGACACAATGGCTGCTGCAAGGTGTTCTCATCAAACAGGGCCGTCAGTTCACCAACGCTGCCTCTTCCTTCTGGCAGCATCCCTAGAAGTTTTGCTTCCCAGGCTGCTGGGCCAGCTGTGGACAATCAGTTTCCGTGTAGATGTGTGCAGCACCTACAATTTAGATTTTCACCTTATCTCAATATTATCTCAACCCGCACCAAAACCCAATAATAAGAACTCACTGTTTAAAGATGCATTGGTTTTCTTTTTCTGTGAGTTTTCAGAATCAGTAACGTGTTCGAATTGCTGCTTCTTTTTCCTTTCTTTTTACTTACTATCATCAAAAACACATTTCTGTGGTAAGAAGGAATGAGGATGGCTCCATATTTTGGATCGTGGAAGGCTATGACTGTGCCAGTGAAACTATATTAAGAAGCAGCCTGGGATAAATTTTTTTACAATGAATTTACCCACTGCCTACACTACATACTCAAAGTATGCAAAAAGCTGATGTGTTTTTGTGATGCAGCATCACTCTATAATAGATGTTATGGATCTAGGTCAGGTTTCAGCACCTGTTTATAAACTGCTCACTTCAACAGTATCTTGGAATACTCAGCATTCCCGGTGTGTCGCTGAGCATTCGTACCACAGCTGCCTCTTACTGCTCTCTGTTTGCTAATGGAAACTTCTGTGGAGGGCAGAAAGATTGGTGACTTCAAAACACCTGCAGAAACCATCTGAGTACCTAAGAACAGAGCAGTGCGCTTTGAACTCTCCATAGAAAACGTCTAGAAAAAGGAAAGGATACTGCTCAAGGAGATGTTATGCTACTTTTCAGACAAAAAAAAAAAGTGGAGATGAGATTAAAAGTCCCTATTGTCAGGTTAGGATTAAAGAAATGGAGCACTGTAGAACTTATTCTGAAATCAAACATCGTACGAGGTGGAATTCAATGGTGAAGTTAAATATGAAATAAATCCAGCATGGTTACAGAAGGGCAACATAACCCTGTCCCTGCAGTGACCCATGTAATAGCTCTGTGCCGGTGCTGCGATGACATGTGAGCAATCTCACGTGAAACGTCCTTTAAGGACACATTAGGCTCTTCTCTTCCCTGTGCTTCCAGGAGTTTCCTTCGCTCCTTGATGAACAAATTTCAGTGCCTTCTGCCCTCTCTCCCCACGTTACCTACAAACAGCTCTGAGCCATCCTCTTCTGACCTTCCTCCTTGGCTGACCCCTCTGGTCAGTGAAGGAACCCTTGCTATTTCGAGATACCAGTTCACTTCTTTCTGTTTTTCTTTCTCTTTTTAGCAGCAGTTCCTTCACAGGAGCTTGTTCAATACAGCCACTGCATGCAAGTGCTTTTGGAGGGATGGAGTCCCATATTGAGGTTCACTGCCTCCCCTGACCCCCATTGCCTCCCCTGGGACTGCAGAGGTCCTTGTGATGGCAGTGGGGCTCAGCTGGTTTCAAAAGACAGGAAGAGCTGCAGCCTAAGCCATGCAACAAAATTATTTGTCCACCTTGGAAAGGAGATTCTTGGGTGTGCTGCCTGTGCTTACAATTGTAGGAAGTCCCACTTTTGCTCCTTTTTTTTTTTTTTTTCTTTTTTTTTCTGGGGACATCACTGCAGCTCAGTTACCTTTCAGCTTTATTTCAACTCCTGCAAGAAACACCCTGCCAAAGTGGCCACATGAAGGAGGCTTAGCCCCGATCCTTCCCTTGATGTCATGTGTTTTAACCCTGGCAAACACCAGACGCTGTCTTCATGGGGCAAGAAAGTAAAAAGGGGAGAAGACCCCCTCAGAGCCACAGCAGGAGCAGAGATGAGTGAGTGCACGCAGAGCACATCCACACATCAGGTAAATACTGGGCTGAGGAATCACATTTCCCTGCTAAAATGGAGGATGGACAGATATGGGGGGATATTGAAGTTACACACAAGGCAACATTTAATGTTGGCACTTGATTTCATTTAGCTCTTCCAGAAAGTTAGCCCTGAAATTCTAAGACTGGGAGGTCTTAAAACACTGTCGTTATTCCACAGATGCTGCAGGCAGTCAGGGGGAGCTTGGCAGAATGAAAAAAGCACAGACTTCTTATTTCAAGGCCACAGTTATTACCTTCAATCTTGAAGACTGGCAATAGTGAGAACAATTTTTCCACGAGAAACAGAGCTGCTGAAGCCTGTTTTCTCCTGGATCACTTCTTTCTCACTTCACCGCTCCCCTCTCTGCACAAACTCCAGCTTCCCTTTGCTTCATTCTTCTTCAGTCCCTTGCTCCAGGGTCTCCACCTCTCCTCCCCGTGGAGAACACACATTTGGTTTCACTTTTCTACCCTGTTACTGATTTTTACAAAACCCAACAGAATGTAAGCACTTCAGAAAGCTTTTCTTCTCTTATAGCTGGTTGCACTGCACCAAAGGGTTAAAAAGTTATCCAGGGAGATATGGTTGATTACCCTCTGTTTGCCTGCCATGCTGTGGGAGAATGCAGGAAACCAAGCTAAAATCAGTTACTCCTTTAAACAAAAGAAAGGGAAAGAATTTTATTAAGAAACAGTTGATTCATAATTTTGCTGTGATATCATGACAGTGGAAAGCTTGAAATGCATAGTACTCTGTCATTAAAGCTGCCTGTGATAGGGATGCCTATCATAGACTATTTGCAAGCACCTGCTCTTGGATGACCTGTGATCCCTTAACTCCTTGATTGTCTTTGTTTGCGCATTGCAAGGAACTCCTTTGTTACCCAGGGAGCAAGTTTGCAGTCAGGATGTGCGTGTTTTCATCCACGGAGAATGAAATTCCTGCTTTTAGTGTAAAATTCAGTGTAAGGAACCACAGTGAGGAATTGCATCTGTCACCTGAGATGTACATTTTAACAAACACTGGCAAAGACATTTTGAAGTATTTATCTAGCTCTGTGTAAACTACAATGTCAGCCTCCTTTAATATCACCATTTGCTGCTGCTGGATCTTACAGCAAAGCACCGTTGATTATACAGATTGGACATACAAGATTTATTAAAATCTATCGGTTCGTGATAAATGCAGTAAAAAGTAAGAATGAAAGAAAAGGTATATTCCACCTGCATGTATAGCCCATTTATCTGTGCATATACTTTCCACTTATACAAAACTTTCCTTTTGTTTTTCTTGATGAGAAAGAACACAAAGTTATTCCTTGTGCCTCTTATACTGTTCTGTTTCACCACAAGCAAACACATATTTCCCCCCATATAGATGAAGAAATGGCCACAGGCTTGTTGAAGGGAATAACAGAAATTACCCTGGTTTCCTAGTAGTTCCTAGTATTTCCAAATCTGATAAAATTTTCTCAAAGCTCTGGTCTTCAAATTAGGTCAATATTCTCATAATAATCAGTTGCATCCAAATGGTCTGAAAACCAGAGTATAAAGAAAAAACAGCCCTTCCTTATCCCCCTCCTCCCCCCTCCCAACCACTTCTTGTCTTTAGAAGCTAGTCATACTTCAGGATTTGGAGTTGATGCTGCACAGAAATAGTAGTGTGTTGCCTGGGATGTGCTAGAACAGGAAAACCTTGCAATTGATGAACACAGGTTACTTCCAGAAACCATCTACTATGTTCTTAGATTTACTGGGAATTTGTGGGCTGGGAGAATAGAACTTGCACAGCTCCTCCTTTCATCTCTTTTTCCCCTTTAATATTTTCAAATCAGAAGCTTTCAGACCACACCTCTGCTCTAAGCCAGCAAAGTCCACTCAATCAATTTGCAGGAAATGAAAAAAAAAATAAATAAAAAACTTGTCTGTCTTATTTTATTCATTCAAAAGAGGAAAGAAAAAAAAAGTTGCGCATTGTGAATTTTTATTGTGATACTTGGGATTTTTTATCAAGTATAACAGATATAAAACACTTGAAAATAAGGTTAAATGAGAAATTAACAGCCTCACAATCCTGAACAATTCACTAAATCTTCCCCCCTCCCCCCCACACACACAGTAAAGAACAATTTCCAAACCCTCACTCTGTTCAGCAGGGACTGTACCACCCTGATACTACAGCCTCCTTTTTAGATCCAGAAAGCATAAACACTGACTAATATTACTTCTGGGAGGCTTTACTTAGCATACTTTGTGTGGGAGTTTTCTAAAAGGTTACCCCAATAAATGATTTACCGGGACTGTAAAAAGATGAAGAAAGCACTGAGCTGGCTTCTCAAGACAAATGACTTTCTTCACCCACTCCCTGAAACCCTTTAAAAACTCCTCATAATGATTAACTTTCCAGAATTCTAAAATCCACTCAAGATCAGGGCCAGCAACTCCCACATGCATCTCCCAGGATAAAGATCCTGTGCAGTCTTGGACTGAATCTCATTTGGTGCATGCATGTTTGGTGTTGGCATCCAGTTTTACCCAGGTTTTCCTGCAGTGTCCTCATAACTCAGACTCGATATTTTATAATGCAACATATATTTTTTAACTAAACAAAACGCAAGATAATGTTTTGCCTGCCTTTTTAGATCTGTTTCATTAAAACAGTTTATTTCAGGCAAGGCAGAGATGAAACCAGACTGGCAGTGAGGGAGGAAGAGGCAAATGTGAAGATGCCAGCATCAGCAGAGAGCAGTGATAAGGCAGACAGAAAGAAATGGCTTTGCACACCCGGAGGGTCCCTGCCTCCTTGAAATGCCAGTGCCTCACTGGGATCCCCAAGGAATTTAACAATGTGCACAATAAAGGAATGATGGTAAGAGACGTAGGGGGGAAAACAAATGAGAACAACAAAAAGAAAAAAATACCATGGGTATCACTACACCTCGTTAGAG
Organism: Gallus gallus; assembly: GCF_016699485.2. Classification (NCBI taxonomy): domain Eukaryota; kingdom Metazoa; phylum Chordata; class Aves; order Galliformes; family Phasianidae; genus Gallus; species Gallus gallus. The sequence continues at coordinate 100,371,693 of NC_052533.1, read as the reverse complement.
GTGCTTTATGGCAATAAACAATGCTACACATTCCTGGTGATAATGATCCTGCGGTTCACTCTGTGCCTATCCTAATTTCACCTACTGTGCTGCTGCTGTCTAATATAGGATATTTAAATGAAAGATGAGTTGGAAAATTAGATTCCATTATAACAACATCAGGTATAATAAGCAAAGCTGTGGAAAACAGCATCTCTCTTCCTTTGCTGCTTCTACATCTAGCATTTCCAGCGGTGTCCAGCACCTATCTGCAGATGTTAATAAGAAGCATTGTTTCCTATTCTATTTGTTTTACTGAAGGGGAAATTGAGGCACAGAACGCCTTGCCTAAGGACACAGACCTAGCAAGCAGCTGAGCCAGTCTGCGCTTGCATGCCTTAACCATTTCTGATGATTCTATACACAATATTATTAATTAATATTAATATTTGAAGCAGACAAACCCATATGAAGGCCTCAGTAGCACTGTATGTACACAGGAGAGCTTCTGCTCCCCAAAGCAGCTCCTGGAAGGCTTGCAGCTTTAATAGCCCACAAAAGCTCACACTGGGAACCAAGATCTTTTAAAACATTGCTCCCATAGCAATTTTAATTATGGCAGATCATTAGTCAGTAAACCAATGCTCTGGGGCCTCTTAGTGAGCAGTGAAGCCCTGGTATACCCAGCTGCAGCTGCCATTCCAGGCTGTAGCATCTCACCATGCTCACAAAAGCAATCACACAAATATTGTAAGAGCCTTAGCAGAGGCAGGGCAGCTCCTCCACCTATTCCCATGGGGCCAACCAGCTAGCAAAACTCTGGAGGAGAAGACCTGCTGGGGTTGTGGTCGCTGCCACAGGTCCCTTGTAGCACCTTAGGGCTGCACGTGCCTCTATGGCCATTTTGAAAGGCTCTCATCCACCATCCCAACCTGTAGCTTATGGAGGTCTACTGTGACCTTACATATCCTAATGTGCCTCCTGCAGGGACTGCTGCTCCCCAGCAGATCTCCTAGGCCCACAGATGCCGGTTTGCAGGCCTGGCGCGGAGCAGTGCTAACAGGCAGCAGCTCTGAAGGAAGGGAGTCATGGCTTTGAGAAAGAAAACCACCACCAAGCAGCCTCAAAAAAGAGCCACGCTATTTATTTTCCTGGGAGGTGAGTGGGAAGGTGTTCAAAGCATGGCTGTTATGCTGTTCTGGCACAGAAAGCGCTTTTCCAAATTGAAATCTTCCATTGGAGAGTCTTGGAAAACAGTGCGTGGTTTCTAACCACGGCTCTTTCCTTTTCTCTGGGAGGAGTGCGGGCCACATCCCCAAGCATCTGTGCTGGCTGACCCCGAGGCCTGCAGGTAGCAAACCCAAACACCCTTCAAAAAGGACCTCAGGGACTGGGAGGGCAAAAGGAGAGGCTTTCTGAGGTAGGGAGTGAGAAGAAGTTGTTATTTGCTGGCATTGGGGGAAGGAACGAAGGATGCTGAAAGGGTATTGGGCAGCTGCTTTTCCTGCTGCTGTGGGAGCCAAGAGAAGAGCCTTTGATCTACTGAGCAGGCCTGGGCTGCCCGCCAGGGCCTGTATCCTTTCTCCAGCAGCGACAGCAGGCTTCCTTGCTCATTCATCTCCCACCGCTGAGTCAAAAAACAAGTGACGTAACTCATACAGGGACCTCACTGAAACGCTGCTGTTATCACTGGATCTGCAGAAAACATATGCCACAGGAGCCTCAATCTGGAATAATCTTCTTGCTCGAGACAAGGGAAAAAAATAAAGAAATAATCCAGAGGTCCTCTGGATTACATCTTGCAAAGCCTCATAAAACCCCCTCGTGTACTATGAATTAAACCCATTGGCTCCATGGTTGTATTGCTATGTCAGCATAGCACCTTGGCCAATCAAGTCCTTCTCCAAATTTTCTTATGCTCTTAACTCTAGTGACCAGGAGCTGCAGATAGGAATATGGCTTTCTGATCTTTATCTTGAAAGATGCCAACAATACAGCACTTTTTGAAGAAAGACTTATGTCAGTACAGAGTGACTAAGACCAGCCTGCATGATCTGTGGTGCTGCCCAAGAAAGGGGAATGTGACAGCAGATAGGTTTTTCAACTCTGCCTAGTACATAGACCATAGAATGAAAACTGAGTTTAGAAATCATTGACTACTTTTGTCTTTTGGCGCACACAATAAACTTTCTTAGAGTTCTTTTTCAACTAATGCTCCTAACCTCCCCCCCCCCGCCCCCTTTCTTCCACTACAGACGCTTCCTCAGTAGTGTATAATTACTTGAAAATAGGCCAGTGTGTGTTGTGGGATCTCACAGCTGGAGTAAACCTGTGTTAACAATGAGAATTGCCATCAGTATTATAGAAGTTGTTTTGCTCACTGCAATACTTGCAGGAGCATCCAAAACTCAATCAAGTCACCACTGCCACCTCCGATGGTGGTGATGTTGGTGATGTCAGTCTGCTTGCTACTAGAACAAGGCAAATCACTGTTCTCTCTCTTTTAGCTACTCACACTGCCAGTGACCTCTCACTTAGACATTTCCCTAGTCTGATGTGGTGTTCTTGGGAATTAATAACCCCTAGTGAATTTTTCTTTTCTCACTTGTACAGTTGCTTATTGAACCCGTATAATAACATAAAAGTGTCTAAGTAATTTTGCATGTGTTTTGTAAAAACAGTGAATACTCTTCTCTAGCCATGTGCAATTCAATTTTAGTCTTCTTGGCACACAAACATGCTGTCCTGTGTGTGATTCTCTCATTGCATTTTTCCTACCTGCAGTTGTTTGCCTTACTGCTGGTGACAATGCAAAGACAGATGTGTAAGAAGAAAAGGGACACTTGCAGATGTGGAAACACAGTGATGTAAAATGTTTGTCAAACGGAAAGGAACAATGTGGATATTTTCCATCTTTTAGGCTATCCATTTTGGAAAAAGAAAATGCAAAATTTGTTAAAAAAGACAGTTGACACTTCAATTTTTAAGGGAACTGAAAGATGAGGCTTTTCCCACTACATTAATGCTGGAGGCTTCATTTTAACTTCGTCATCAGTAACACAGACACAAGCTGTAGAAACGTCAGTTGAGTTTATAGGAAATTAACACAAACATAACTAGAGACAGCTCTGAAGACCAACTGGAAGGATGCAGCAGACAATCCCTCTTTACTTCCTCACAGCTACATAGAAGGTTAAGCTGTGAGAAGTCAGTGTGAAGACACATCAAAATTATCATGTTAGAAGGTATTAGTAACCTGGAATTTGGCCCAATTGGGTGACACAACAACCATTTTGTCATGACAGATTTTGCTTGCCATTGGCATTCTGAACCTGAAGGCAAGTGGTGACTTGGTCTTTCCTTGGCCAGAAAATGCATGGTCATGGCCTCCAACAGCCACCGTCACTCACCTTCTTGATGAGGCATTGGCAAGAGGTGTAAGGACCTTGCTTCTAGAATACAAAGCCAAGCATCCCAAATTTGGAGATCAGAAGGAAGACAATGCCTGTAGTTCTCTAGCTAGTAGCTCTTCCCCCTTTCCTTCTCCTATGCCCATGGCTCTGGCAAATGACTTGCATGCATGGAAAAGTTCCTAAATTGGTACCAGCCAGATCTTACTTAGCAGAGCGAGCTCCTGGGATGTAGAGCTGGGGCTCAGCCTTCTGGAAAACTAGCTCAGGATATATGCTTTAGCAATCTGGTAGTAATAAAAACCAGCAGCATATCTCCTAAGCCTCTTCCCTCAGACTGCTGACAGTTCTATATGTCTAGCATGCAACTGGCAGCAGACAAAGGGAGGTAAACCTATATAGTCTAAAGTAAAAAAAAAAATCACTAAACCAGATGTATTGCAGCTATCATAGTTTCCACCGATTTTTTTGCACGTCTTTGAGAATTGCCACTCTGAAATGCGATCAGCTGACTGGCTATAATATCTAACAAATATGTTCATGTTTATATACATCCCTAGCTTCATTTCCCACATGTACACATTTGAAAAGCCTCATGTTTTGCAGCCTTCACCCAAACATCTGCAATCATTTAAGGAATAAAGCAGTCTGCCATCTCAGCCTAGCCTGTTCAGCACACACTACAACTGATGTCATTTTGGTATGCTGGCTTTTCAAAAGAAACAAATAGGTTTCCAGGCAAACCACATCACAGAACATGCCACGGTTATCAGTTCTAAGAGCCTCACTGGCTCAGCTGCTAGCACTGGGTTTCATCACATCTTCCTGAGGTCAGGCAGGGAAATGCTAGGCCAGCAATACACATCTGTGTGTGTACAAATAGCCTCAGACTGTTGTTCTCGCCTCAGCTGCCCCCCAAAGTAATCCTCCGCAAAACAAGAGAGCTGTCAAGCAGAGGCTTGGCTGAGGACAGATTTTAATAAGAATCATGCTATGTTCTTGAGTGTGGGTGTCTTGTGTGTCATTTTGGGAATGAAAGAAAACAGGCTGAATGAAACCGAGGTCGCTACTGCACTACCGCCATATTATGAAAAGGCTCCTCAAACTTATTTAGAGAAGTGCATTCTGATGCTTGTCACTACTCTGGCCCACTCCAGAGCTAAGGTGGAAAATTAACTCCCAAAAGATCCTAGAGAGTGGGAGTAGGACTGGATGCAGGAAGAACTGCTTAGACCTTCACTTCTCTAATCCAGCAAACAAGGTTAGACATATTTTGGGTCTCCATATGACCCTGCATGGATCTGAGTGCCAGTGAGTGACAGATTAGACTGGACACAACAGAGACAAAGTAGAACCACCTCTGGGGCTGCTCTCAGCTAGCCTGGATGTACTTTTGGTTAGCAGCTTTCAGTGCATTCCAGGTTTCTGATGCTTATGCAACTTTTCTGGTGAAAATTCTGATGCAAAAATGAAATGAGAGTTCTAGTAACAGGGCTGAGAGCATGCTTACAGCTCAGCATTGTAGGGTATTGATTAAACACTTTGCTGACTAGGCCTGACAAGGCAGCAGTGATAAAATTACATCAGGCTCTAAGTCAGTCTCCAGACAGGCAAACTTTCAACCCAAACATCCTTCATTAAAATCAGAGGAATAAACTGGTCCGGCGACATGAAGGAATGCTGAGTTTGTGATTAATATGTAAACTGTTGGGAATAAGATGCCCCACTACCTTGAAAATGATTTTGAACCTAGCTGAGTTAGGAAAATACAGTGTAGGTGATTATTTGATGGAGATATGTTCTTTGAAAGGCCACAGTATCAAGTGAAGTGTCCTAAGAGCTCTATGTAAAAAGGTATGACATGAATAAAGGAAACGTAGAAGTTGGCTGCAGAGACGCATGTGATTCGAGAGTTTCACCCCTGGAAGAGCTTCTCTTCCTTGTCTGCATTCTATAGTCATGCCACATGCTGCTAAGACAGGTTTGTTCTATTGTAGGAAAATGAGCTCTTAGTGTTGTTCAAAGTAGGAAATCGAAACCATGGATTTCTAAAGATCTGTTATTAAAAAGGAAATGTAAGAGCATCTCAAGCCATATTCTCACAAGAGCACTCCGACCTTTTTATCCTTGTTCTTATAGCTCTTGTCCCCAGTGTGGGATTTCTTTTCACAGATACAGATCTTGAAAGATCCTAGTGAGAAGTGATTCTTCACATTATGAATGCCTAGTTTGCTGTCTGTACCTGCTGCCTGGCACAACCTTCTGAGATCTAATGATCATCTATTGCGATGATTGCATTTGAATCTAAGTCCTTCTCAGCACTGCAAATAACTGCATGTAGTGCCTTCGTTTTAAACAGAAACAATTGTCCCAACAGTTTAGAAGTCTTGTCCTTTCCACAGGCGTGCTTATCTGTTGAATAAGTTCACATATACAAACACATAACCTCCCTTTGTTCCTGCCTTGTCCAACAGCATCATACCGCTATTCCTTTCTGACTTGAGATGCAGTCAGTTGTGGGCAAGATGGTTGTTATTGCTGAGAAAGGGCTGTGCTGATGGAGTAAGCATCAACCTTCGTATCTGTTAACAAAGAATAAAGGGAGTCTGGCTTCCTTCAAGCCTGGAAGAATCAGACAATATGAGAAAGATTTCTATCTTGCAAACCTAAACTGTTAATAGCACATATTTTAACCAAAAATAGTCACTCCATACTGCTCCCTCCTCCCTAGTGTCATGTCTGGAGGTTTTCTGTGCTATATCTGGCTTTTTTGATGTACCCATGAGCATTTCTGTTGTTTACGTCATGCACCAAGAGATACAGATCACAGATCAGTGCCCTGGCTCCTGTGTCTGCTGTTCACTACGTTTTTATGTTTTGGGTGATGTCAGCATGTTGCTTTCAGTTTGTTTTGAATATCAGTACCCAACAGAGGACCATGGCTAAACCCATGAGCTCCAGTGCAGATTCTCCCTGTTCCTCAGCAAACTGATATCCAGCAAGCTGGGCAGGAGGATTCATCATAAAAAGCTATTTTACAAACATATTATTTCCCTTCATCACAGTGCTACAGTACTGCTGCAGAAGAAACACCTGTCCTATTCAGGAGTTGTGGGCAAATCACATAGAAATGTTTCAGTCTCACATGGCAATGTCAAATAGAAACGTCAAAATGTCTGTGGTGATGATGTCCCCAGTAAAAGGGTTGTTTACTCATTTCACGCCCTCTCAGAACAAGGCCAAGGTTTGATGATAATTGTATATTCCATGGTAGCACCAGTGGAGGTACTGGAACCACTTCCTTCCCATTCCACAGTACAACATCCCTACTGGTACCAAAGCACATGTGTGGGATGTTGCCATCAGCCAGATCAGGTACATGACTCACATCGCTGCTTTTACATTCGGGCTCTTTTCCTTTCCCTTCCCTGATCTTTTTAAAAGCCACATTCATGGCTCTGCTTTAGAGAATAGCCATATCAGCAGAGCTGGAGGGAGCAATAAGCTGTGAAATAGGGACATGGTATGACAGTGCTGCTTCTGAAGACAGCGTGCTGTCAGTACAGACTAACTTGAGGAGTGTAGAGAAGCCCCTGTCTTTCCACTGGCTACAAAAACAACCTCAGGAAATTTACTTTCCTAAGCTGAAGTTGGCCTTTACATACAGCCCTCACTTCTTTCCACATTCTGTGTAGACTGAAGCCTCTATGTTGATGTATACCTTCAGAATTAGGAGCAATGTATTACTTTATAACTAGGGAATCAGCCCCGAAGTCCCAGTAACACTGATATCTAAACAGATTTACATAAGCAAACCTACTTAAACATCTGGTCTGCATAAGGGTTTCTGTGATTTTTACCAGGCACCCATCCACACCATTAATTGCCCAAATACATTTCTCCTCCCTCATGTTTGTGTTGGTGTAATTAAGATGAGAATTTGATTATATTTCTCTCAGGGTTCTTTTTACCTATTGAAAGAAAAGATTTACTGCCTGCAAATTTGTGCATGGGTCTGATTTAATGAATCAACAATTAAACATCCACCTCTACTAACACCCACCTCTAATAATCTTTTAACAAGATCTCTACAGTGCAAGTCAACAACCTGAACGTATGTTCTTCTGCATTCACCATTATAACAGTTCCAAGAGACTCTTTTTATGATGGTGAGCTCTATAAAGCCGACACACCTGAAAAGAAAATAGGTTGGTCTCTGTAACAGCTCACACAGCTGCAATAAAACTGTCAAAATTATTAACCGTGTGGTGGAATCCTCCAGTGTGGCAGCATCCTGGGAGCAGGGGTATACAACTGAATGTCAGGCTCCACCTGGATTTCCTTTGATATCTGTAAATGAAGTAAATATCTTATCAAAGGCGGCTTTTACAGAAAACCCTTTTCAGAACAGAACAGAACTTTGAAACCTTTTCTGCTGAAAAGACAGCAGGATTGTGTAAGGAACTTCCCTTTGCTTTCTAATCTACAGGTGAAACTCAATGTACTGGCTACAGAAAGTGAAGCACCATGTAAATAATAGCAACTGAGGGCAGCCAGTGCAGAAGCATTAATTACATGAGGATAAAAAGCAGTGAGTGAGGCTCGGTTTTAGTTCATTGTCCTGGAAGTTCAGCTGCAAACTGCAGAAGCTTCCCATCTGCCCCAGCATTGTGCAGGTTATAATGGAGTTCAGTTAGTTTGTTCATTGAAATGCTTTTCGGAAAAATACTGGCACAGATTCACCTCAGAGCTGTCTGTTTTCTTTGTATCAATTACTGAAAACCAAGGTGCTATGAGAGCCTCTAGACGAAGAGCCCAGGGGATTCACCTTTCCTGCCCTGGGCCAGCTGAGGCTTTGTGGGCACCTGCTGGGGGGGCAGAAACACAGCCATGGCATGCTGCAGGTGAAGTGCAGGGGATACTGACAGTCACCTGGAGGCTCACAGAGAGGTATGTGTTGGCTCTGTGCCTTCTGAGTTAAGACTTACGTGGTGTAAGGATCCTTTGCAGACATGGGACGAAACTGAAGAACAGTGGTGTTCCTCAGCTGTTTGAGATCTACCTGTGAGCTCAAGAGCTGTGACCTGTTGCAGAGAACAGCTCTGCAAATTATTATTATTATTATTATTTTTTCTTATCCCTAGGGAGAAATATGTAGGATGCTTGATAGAAATGTATATAGTCCCGTTAAAGTCCCAAAACTTTAGAATTCCAATGAAAAGATATTCCACTGGCTTCTTTCCCACCTCCATGCCTAGATGTACTACTGAAGCAAGTCAAGGCAGCTGAAGCAATGGCTGCACCTTGGCCCTTTCTGGCACAAAGAACTCCTCTGGACATGACAAGGACACTGTATGAGGTGGGTCATGTGAGCATGGACAACAGGAAAAGACTCATTTAATAAACTGGTGAAAAATGCTAATTTCTTATTTCTTGCTCATCTGGCTCTGGGCTCTGAAAAGTGAGCCCTTAGCGATGAAAAGTTATTAGGCTGTAGGTGTGGGGAAGTTGTGATGTCACCATCTCTGGAGGTGTTCAAGAAACGTGGATGTGGCACTGAGGGACACGGTTAGTGGTTGTGGTGGTGATGGGCTGATGGTTGGACATGAAGATCTCACTGGTCTTTTCCAACCTTAATGATTCTGTGATTCTACATGTAGCAACTTCTTGGTACAAAGCATATGCTAGAGTCAACACAGAAGAAAGATGAGGAATGCAGACTCTTCCAAATACCGCTAGAATTAACAGTTTCACCATTTACATATTTGTAAAGTCATATCTGCGCTTTTTCTTCTGTTTAGAAACAGTTGCACTATTTGAAAGCACTGCATCCAGCGGCATTCGTCTCGCCGCTCTGCAGTAGAGCAATAACTCCCTCTGGTGTTTGCCTGTTCTTGTTACTTCCCCAGCCACAACATCCTGCCAGATTACGTGTGGGCTGCATGCAGTGTTCCCTCGTTACTTCACACTGTGACCAGGAAGGATGGTGTGTGCCCGTCAGGCAGACGCTGGTCCCACGTCACTCCCGTTTACAGGTGAATATCACCTGGATACAGAAAAGTGAACTGCCAAAGTGCTGCTGAGTGACTTCCTCTGCCAAAGGCTCGTTAACATACTCCCTGCCTTTATTTAATTACACTAACGGTAGGCTTATGGCAATGTGTCTAGATGCTTTATTTGATGAATAATAGAACTTACCAACACGATCCTGAGTGAGTCAGGGTGCATATAAGGGATATGTCAAGTGGCTGGCTGCGAGATCAGAGTTAATGAATTACTGCGCTCTGCTCTTGGGACAGACAGTGTGGGACTGCCATTCAGCTCCAACTTATTTACAGGACTGCTGTCACAGCTTCAAAGCTTAAATCTGACCTACAAGTGAGTTTGAAGCTGAATCTGCAGGCAGAGGAAGCAAAATGAGATGCAAGACAACCTCCCATTCTTAAGGTTAAACCACTACCCATCCAATCCCACAGTAATGCTGATTGTTGATTTTTAACATAAAATTTACAAGAAAATATAAACTAATCATATAATAATTTATAAATAAACATCCAAATGTTTTTTTTTTTTTTTTTTTCTGGAATTTTGCTGTAATCAGTTGAAGAAAGCAAATCTATGAGATGAGATGAAGGAAATGAAATGTTTGAGATATTTTTGAAATGTTTTGGAAAAAAAAAAAAAGAGGCTATTTTGCTGGGCAGTTTAATAGGAGCTATTTCCGGAGAACCATACAATCATTCAGCTGGATGTTCCCCCCAACCAACACTGAGGCTTTTTACATTTGACCTAAATGTCCAGGGGGATTTTTGTTTTCTTCAGCATATCACAGAACAGGAATATATAAGCTGATTATTGTTGTTAATTCACTTCTGAATGCAAACACATCTTTGCATATTCCAAGCACAATACGGAGCTGAAATCAGAAAAATTAAAAGAGTCTGTCTCTAGAAAGCTCCCACTAAATCCTGGTTGTCTGGCACCCTGATCCTCGTTACAAATAACCCTGTGGCAGAAGGCTCCCCAGCCTTGTATTATACAAAATGTGTAACTACAGTACACCTTTCATGTAAAGCACCTCCCTTTTAATGTGCAGTAATCTGTTATTCTCTTTGTCTCTCAGATAGTAATCCACTTGCATATGGTAATCCTCAAAATCACATATGCTCTTTAAAGCTCTTCTTTTGGAAATTATTCATATCCTTTTTTTTTTTTTTTTTTTTTTTTTTTTTTTTTTTTTTTTTTTCCTGGGCATTGGCAACTAAATACCCAAAGCTTTTTCATCTGTCTTGGATCAATGCAGCCAGAATTTTTTTGTGTGTTCCAGCTTCACTGCTAGGCTGGAAGTGGGTCAACAAATGAGCAAAGAGTTTCTAGTCATCCAGCAGAACTGCAGCATGCCCGCTTTTTGCTTGGCCAAGGCAGAGGCACAAGCTTTATGAGAGAGTTAACAGGAAACAAGTGAAATGACATTTTCTATTCGGGCCAGAGAACAGAGAATTAGAGAAAAAAAAATAGATTTAGTTGTCTAGAATGATTTAAAAATATATCCTCTTGTTCTACTGAAACAGGCTGATAACAAAGAAAATTCTCACCTCAGCAGTAACAATCCAGCCCACTAGCACCTGGACATTCACAAGCATGCTAACAGCTACTCAGAGCTTCATTATTGCAAGATGAAGCCTTTTGAGACATTGCTGCCTTAAGTCAGAGGCAGGGGATTTATAACAATGTTTTAATGAGAGAAGCATGTTTATTTAAATGACTTCATCATGAAAGTAGGTGAATCCCATCAGGTCAAATGTAAGATCTCGTGTGATATAAGTTGCATTAATTGCAGGACATGAAGAGTATTATCCTTATAGTTCAAGAGACCTTTTTCTTTGCTAATAAATGTGCCATCAGCAATTGATAGCAAGCTAGACAGCGTACAGCTTTCAGTGATACAGCAGCACAACTTGTTGATCTGATCATCTCATCTTGCTTGTCCAAGCCAACTTAGCTCGTGTTACTTACTGAAAAGGCCAAGCTCTGAAATTTCTCCAAGTTTGTCTTTTACAGAGGTCAGGGTCTACTGCCAGCAGGGCAGATCCTGGATGCTCTGCTGAGGCCTAGGGGTGTTGGAGTGGATCCAAAGGAGACCATGAAGATGATCAGAAGGCTGGAGCACCTCTTCTATGAAGAAAGGCTGTGGGAGCTGGGCTTGTTCAGCTTGGAGAAGAGATAAGACTCCAGGGAGACCTCATTGTGGCTTTCCTGTACTTGAAGGATGCTCATAGCAGGAGAGGGATTGACTTTTTACATGGTCTGATAGTGATAGGACAAATAATAGTTTTAAACTAAAAGAGAGAAGATTTAGATTAGATGTCAGGGGGAAATTTCTGACTCAGAGGGCAGTGAGGTGCTGGCACAGCTGCCCAGAGAAGTTGTGGTGCCCCATCCCTGGAGGCGCTCAAGGCCAGGTTGGATGGGGCCCTGGGCAGCTGAGCTGCTGGGTGGCAGCCCTGCCCATGGCATGGGGTGGGACTGGGACGGCTTTGAGGTCCCTCCAAACAAAGACATTCTATAATTCTATGTTTATTACTTTTGCCCTTGATGGGACGTACTCCCTACTGACCTCAGGGATGGGGATGACCCATCCACAACACCTCTTTGTTGGTCTGTCCTAGAAAGCCATGTTGTCTGCCCCTCTTCTGAGTCACTGGCCAGAGCAAGGGATCAACTTCAGGCTCTAGGTCAGCTGCTGACTTACAGCAGTTGCACTGAAAGTGGTGAATAAATCCCAGAGCTAAGTTAATGTTTCACAATGCCATTTTAGCCACACAACTAAAAGAGGCTTAAGGTTTCTCCTGAAGTTCTGTGAAGTTCATCCTCATACAAAATCAAATTACCTTGTATTTACTTCATTCAGATGAGTCACAAACCTGCATGTGAGCTCCCTAGTTTCAAGAATTTGAGGGAAGGGGTCTTGGTGGTCTCCCAGCTTAACCTGCTCCGGATGTACTTTGAAGTTTAGGAATCCCACTGCAGCTCTTTTTGCAGTGAAGTAGGGTAGCACGTGTGCCAGAGCTCACAGCCTGCTTCCCAGGCAAAACAGGAATGATAAATAGGACTGATAAACACTCCAAGCTGAAGTGTGCTGCACGTGGGAATCAGGCAGTACTATTTCTAAAAGAAAGACAGGAAATTAGGCTCTCTTATGTCTTTTCAAATGTTTACAGTAAATCAGCAAAATTAATGGTTCTAGCAGAGAGAAACTCTACTCTCACTGAGAAACACACTGCACTCCAAGCAAACTAGCCAAATATTAATTTCCTTACAGCTGTTTTTGCCATTTATTTCCCTCATTTGCCAAAATTGTCAGCTGAATTTTTCTCATGAGTGCAAACATTTGTGTTGCAAAAAATAAGGAAGTGAGTGATTTCATCAATTTTTAGGAAATAAAGTTAACTATAAGGGCTAATCTTCCTGTCTCACATCAAGACCAGAAAATCCAGATAGGTATGAAACATTTGGATAACTTAACTGGTTGCAAGAAGTCTTAGATTCTAAACACTGCAGGCAAACACTTGCTAAAATGATCAATTTTAATTTGTTGAGCAGAAAAAAAGGTGAGGTAAACCACAAACCTTACAAGTGAGACTGTTGGGAAGATGCTGAACAAAATTTTTCATGTAGAAGCTTCATGAATATGAAAAAGAAGTAACCTCAGTTCCTCCATTTCCCTCTAAGGAGGATTAGAAGTCCAACTATTACGGGAATGTGCTTGATTCTGCTTTAGCCCTCCTCTAGTTGACAAGAAGCAACTTTAGCTTGACAGAAGTTAATTAATTAATCACCTCGCCAAACTTCTTTAGCAGTATATTGATCAGAAACACACAACTTTTTAATTATGAAATATATTGTCACAGTTTCTGAATGCTTACAATCAGCATAATCATTCCCAAATCACTGCTTTAATGTCTGTCGAATGAAAAACAAATTATTGAGGTGTAAGCTAATGTTTATAATTAACACTCCTTCTGGTTCATCGTAATTCTTAATTGAAATGAAATTAAAGGAACAGAAATTAAAATAGAAGCCAATGTAAATCTACTTCATATATATTATTAGTATGAAAAGAAGAAAAGTTCAATCTTTAAACAAAAAGCTTAAAGTTATCAGCACCTACAAGACTTGAATCAGAATGTCCACATTAAAATTCAGGCTCTAATTCCCTTTATATTTCAGCTTTCTCTTCAGTGATACAGTAATAATCTTTATTTTTTTCATTCATGGACTGCTTCAAGGATGAATAATACAATGTCAGTGTTGAGTATTACCACAATTAGTTTTAAAAGCATGAACAAAATCACAAAGATTTGTTGCAAAAGACAGATTATTTGAAACCATAAATACTGAACAGTGAATTCAGCGGGAAATAAAAACGGTGTGATGAGGAAACGAAATACGTCTTTGTTTTTTCTCCAGTGGCAAGAAAACAAGGATTTCAGAAATCACTGCATGACATTTTCTTTGCATAATTTCCACTTAAAAGACCCTTTCCGAAAATATTTATGGCACCTGTATAGGCACAGCTATATTTTGACGTATATGTGGGTAGATTGTCATGGACATCACCTACCTACCTCTTCTCTGCAGTGTTTTTTCCAGGATTCACTCCACTGATAAACACAGGAGCAAAACCTTTTGGAAAACTTGACATTCTAACTTCATTACTCATTACATTGTTGGCAGAATTTCATGCCAACAAATAACTGTTTATCATTCAAAACAACATTGCTTGGTGGACATTGGATTTCCTCTCAGAAAAGACAATCAAAAGTCAAGTCTCACATTTACACCTATGACAGAAAGACAGAAATTCCAACCCACTTCTTGATGAATTTCTGAATCAATATGGTGGCGTAAGTACTAGTGTGATTTTTCATATAAATACGTGTTAGAGTTGCAGGACCAAGAATTGATTTAGTCACCCTTGCAAAGACAAACTCAAAATTGTCCTACACTAGTTTATAGAGAACCTTCAGGACCAATTATGTGAATTAAAGATATAGCATGGATAACCTCTGACAAGGTGTGTGCAAAGGTTTCCCATTGTGTATTGTTTGGTATGGATTTGCATCAATGTTTTTATGATCTAACTGAGGAGCCATCTGTTTGCTGTACAGTATAGGGAGAGAAATGAGATAATTTTAAAAGTGACTGAGAAATCATCAAATTTTGCACCCTGATACGCTCATCTGCATGGTCACAGACCTCTTCTGTCCTGATTGATTCAATCTGGAATAGCACTGAAACTACCTCATATGACATATAATCTGCAACACTAAGATACCAGAAGTATATTCTACAGAAAGCGAACCCTTTATAAATTGCATTTGCAGTTCATATGACAGTTATTTGAAGAGAAAACAGCATAATGATAGACATTGGTCTAGGTAATTAATTGCCACTGAAAAACGAGGTAGAACATATGATATCATTTAGTTGTCATAAGATCTATGAAGATGTCATCCTTTGTCACTTCAAAGTAGCTTTAAAACCTTAATTTAAGACGTGTGGGTCTATCATCATGTCAAATCCCAAGCTTTTAAGACCAAACACATTATTAGTGTTGTCAGACCCATCAAAACTCAACAACTTTGGCAGATACTAAATGCAGTAACTCCAACTTGCTTGTTGGCAACTGGGCTGGATGCAAGTGGGTCTTCTGTGGGACATGGCTGGGATGCTTCTGTGGGATGGTTCCAGTGTCTTCTGTCTCCTTCTGGTCCTGGCAGCCCCTTGGGGTGACTTTCTGAGCTTTCACCTATCTAAAAGACTCTGGGAAAGCCTGAGAATGCAAAGAGCTTTCTAGATGATGGAGGGCCAGTGAAGGGATTGAACAGGTGGCTGGCTGCTTGACTTTCTGTTTAATTGGCCATCCTAATGTTGCTGAGATCAAATTATACTGTTTACAGTGTGTTGTGAAACCCAACTTTGGACAGGGCATTTTTCATTATTATTGAAATCAAGTAACCGAATGCACAGGGCAGCTGTGCAAGAAACGTATTTTGAAGCCAACACTGTATTGTGTTACATTCTACTACAAAAGTACACAAGCAGTGTCAGAGGGTGTAAGTTTTAGCAGCTATCCTGAATGAAGACATACTATGAGAACCTCTATAAACCATTTTAGCTTTTCAAAGACCGATTTCTTGTACAGTTGTTACGTGCCCAAATCTACATGGCTCAAGTTCTGAAACCATAAAAACAAATATATGTGTAAAACTTATGAAAGCTTTTTCGTGCCATAAATTGATAATTTCAACTTCGATACACCAGGTCCTTACAGGATTTGAAGGAAGCAGCTGCTCAGAACAATTAGGCAGCTGGAGATCAACCCTCTGCAGCGATAAAAAGCTCCAGTTTCTGAGCCTGCAGGGATATGAGCTATCAGATTTTAACCAGTGACGTCTTAACTTGCAGAAAAGATGTCACTGCTGTTTTGGGTTTCAAGAAAAGGAATTATTTCTGGGGCCAAATGGCAAGTTATGAAGGAAACATTCTGGGGATGTATCAAGGCTGGAAGCTCCTTGAAATAGCAACCATTTGAAGTACCCCAATATAACTCTTCTTTTCAAAGATTCATATCAATACATTTACCTTTTCTAAAATGCTTGATTTTTAGCCCTGCCAACAGCATATTCTAGTGCATTTGTGTGCAATACATCTTACAAACCAAAGGCGAAATTATAGCAGCCTCTAGGATCACTTTGTTCTGGACCTTTTTAGTTTCTGCCAGTTTAATTTTAATAATAACTTTTCAAGGGGGGGGATAAATTTATTATTATGTTTCATCAGCTCTGTGGACACATACTGCATGGATAGCAGTGCTCCACCTATATCAGCTCAGAATTTGTCAAGCGTTCAAGAACCGGGGGAACCTCTCTCAGAGCTAGCCAGGTCCTACAGGACTCCCCAGCACTACTCAGCTCTGCTTGCACCTTCTGCTGATGAAAGAACACCGTTTGATTGCTGAAATGACTTAAGGGGAAAAAAGCAATTCTCCTTATGAGCAGATCTCATTACAAAAAAAATATGTCCAGGAGATCCTACCAAAAATGTGCACATAGGGGCATAAAGCTACACTTTAAACTAAATTTGGGTGGGGGAGAAAACAGCAAAGAGAAGATTAGGTATAAAATATGCATTTTGCTATATAACCTATGTAGCTATAACATATAAGCCTCCTAGGGGATGTTAGAAGAGCAGTGGAAGCACTGTACTCAAAATTTAAAAATGTACAGCTCCCATAAGCCTAAGCTTAGCCTCCTTGGCTGTTTCCACACAAAACAGCTACTAATTTGGTACAAAGAATAAGCGATGCTCATCTGACCAGCAGCTATCATTTGTTGGCTTTTCCTGCTTACTCAACATACAATCCCATCATAGATCTTCTAAATACAGCTAACACTACATCCAAAAGACAGAATTACTGTTTTCCTTGGTGGCTAATCTTTTCTTTCAGAATGACTGTACTTTAAAGGCATCCTTCTAAGGAAAAAGGAGGCTAGTTGCTCTCACTTCAGAGATGGGGAACTAAGAAGTAATACAATTAACTACTACTTCTCTGAAAGAGTGGTTAGGCACTGGAATGGGCTGTCCAGGGAGGTGGTGGAGTCACAGACCCTGGAGGTGTTCAAGGAACATTTGGACATTGTGTTGAGGGACATGGTTTAATGAGAACTATTGGTGATGGGTGGATGGTTGGACTGGGTGATCCTGTGGGTCTTTTCCAACCTTGGTGATTCTATGATTCTATGATTAAATTTAAGATTACTTAGAGTTTTGACTATCTGAGACTATCTGTCCAATCTGAGATGCTATCTAATTTTCCACATTACATCACCCCTTATATGAAAGGCAGAACTCTCTGTGACTTCAGTTGTACCTGAGAACCTCCATGAGTTAAGTCTGCATCTCAAGCCAGAAACCTAAAATACAAGAACTGAAAGCAAGCAGGCATCAGAGGGAAATGACTTGTTTCACATCACGTAGGAGCTTTGTGCCAGAAGTGGGACAGCTTTCCATGGATTTGACTATGAGATCATCCTTTTTATTTCTGCAAGTCCCAAGTCTCCTGTAGTACACACCTTCTGACTTCTGTAACAAATGAACCTTGGGCTCAGTGGACAGCAGCTTCCTTTATTTCTTATCCCCAGACAACCTCTGATTATCTCCCAAACATGGTCCAGCCTATCCACTAAGGGAGGAAGGCAAGCACCTTCTGAGAAACATAGGACAAGACCTGTAATTAAAGACTGTGACATTGAACAGGTGTACAACTGAGCCAAAATAATCTAAATTTAAGTCTAGGGTTTTCTACTTTATGAATGTATCATGTGATAACTTCAATTATGCTCTTTTAAAATCATTTCAGCTGCATAATGTCCTCTGTTTACAAAAAGTAACATGAGAAAACAAAGAAAAGAAGAAAAACTTTCATTGTGAAGCGTCACATTGAAAATTATGAGCATCCTTATGAGACTGAAACCCACCTCCCTGCTGGCAGAAGCACACGGGTTATGGATGGTGGTGGCTGTCACACTCCAGGGAGATTCACATGAGATGCTTGTGGACATTTGCCAATGAAAACTCTGAAGGCAAGTGTGCCATGAGGGAACACACACTTCCACTGCTCCTCACCAATTAATGGCTTTTCCACTTTATTCCCATTTATTTTCTTCTAGCACTTCCGAACAAACCCAGGCTCACTATCCTGTTCCATCAGCCGCTCCTCAGGCATCTTTCCCAAGTAAAGACACTTTCTAGCCGTCGAAATCATGGTTTTCCCTCCCATGGTTCCTGCTCTAAATCTCTGCTTCTGGTCTCAGGCTCCTTAGCAGTTCCTCCAGCTTCTCAGGTACCCCTGCTATGACTACCAAAGGCTTTTTCACCTTCTGTCTTCCTCATCTCCCACCTCTGTCTGATC
Source organism: Gallus gallus (assembly GCF_016699485.2). Classification (NCBI taxonomy): domain Eukaryota; kingdom Metazoa; phylum Chordata; class Aves; order Galliformes; family Phasianidae; genus Gallus; species Gallus gallus. The sequence continues at coordinate 100,353,327 of NC_052533.1, read as the reverse complement.
CAACCACACTTTCTTGGCAGGGACAGCAGGCACTTGCCATGCCTGGTCCTTTTTTGGACACCACACTCCTTCCAGCCGAGTGTGACTGCAGCGGGGTGAGGGAAGGCTCTGACGGAGTCTGCTGTGCCTGCAGCCTGCTGAGGAGAGCAGGGAACAGCCACTGCCAGGGCTCAGGATGGATGAGAGGAAAGCTGCCTGGAAGCAGAGCAGACTGAGCAATTCAATTCCATATATTTCTATGCCACTCAGAAAGCCACAAGGCTGCACAAAGCCAGGCCTGGTAGCAAGGATGCCTTGGGCAGGTGGCGATTTGTTTCTCAGGCTTTTTTTATTTTACTTCTGTGCAGTCTTGCCAAGTCACTTTGAGCTTCCTGTATTTAAAAAACTACTTGAGATTACAGTCTCATAAAACATATCTTCCTCAGTTTAAAAGCTTTTCTGGGTCTTTCTGGGAAACTCACCATAAGGAATAGGCTGAGGCTGATCTACCTCAAACTGTCAATGGACTCAGAATCATAGACTCATAGAATTGCTCAGGTTGAAAAAGACCTTAAAGATCATCGAGTCCAACCACAGCCTAACCATACTACCCTAACTCTAACAACCCTCTGCTAAATCATGTCCCTGAGCACCACATCCAAACGGTTTTTAAACACATCCAGGGATGGTAACTCAACCACCTCCCTGGGGAGTGTATTCCAGTGCCTAACAACCCTTTCTGTAAAGTGTTTCCTGATATCCAAACCAAACTTACCCTGGCGCAACTTGAGGGCATTTCCCCTCATCCTGTCACCTGTCACCAGTGAGAAGGGACCAACACCACTCTTGTTGCAATCACCTTTCAGGTATTTGAAGAGAGCAATAAGGTCTCCCCTCAGCCTCCTTTTCTGCAGACTAAACAGCCCCAGGTCCTTCAGTCTCTCCTCATAGGGCATATTCTCCAAGCCCTTCACAAGCCTTGTTTCCCTTCTCTGAACCTGCTCCAGCACCTCAATGTCCCTTCTGTACTGAGGTGCCCAAAACTGAACACAGTACTCGAGGTGAGGCCTCACCAATGCTGAGTACAGGGGCATTAGGATGACTTCCCTAGTCCTGCTCACCACACCATTCCTGATACAAGCCAGGATGCCATTGTCCTTCTTGGCCACCTGGGCACACTGCTGGCTCATATTCAGCAGACTGTCCAACAGTACACCAAGGTCCCTTTCCCTCAGGCAGCTTTCCAGCCACCTTTCCCCCAGTGTGTAGGGTTGCCTGGGTTGCTGTGACCAAAATGCAGGACCTGACACTTGGCCCTACTGAAACTCATACAGTTAACTCTGGCCCATCGATCTAGTCTATCAAGGTCACTCTGTAGTGCCTTTTTCCCCCCCGGCAGATCAACACTCCCTCCCAACATGGTGATGTCTAAAGGACTTGAGGTCCTATCCCAGCTGATCCTCTCTCTGTCATGGTGGGTCCTCTTAAGGATCTCAATTTAACTCTTTTCATTCTGTGGCTTCCCACCTCAGTCATCTCACCTTGCCAAGTCACCACCCTCCTAACATCTACCACAGTCCTCATCCATCTCAGAGTCATTGGCAGTCTATAGGTAACCTCATCTGCTTTGTCTACCTGACATGCTGCTCCTGCAGCTCCTCAGGAGTAGTTTCTCCAAGCAAAAACTTGACCCTTGGTTTGAACATCTGTCTTCCAAGGTTTCAGAAAAGAATGGCAACTTTTTCTTTCTTTCTTTCTTTCTTTAAATGAAGGACATTGTCATGGTGTAGTACTTGGAAGGTTTTTTGAGGAATCTTCAGCTTCTGAAAGAAAACCATCTTGCTGAACATGCTATGTATTAAAGATGACTGTAGAAAACAGTAAATATTTGCAAGCTGCTTCAGTCTCTTCACTAGGAAGCAATGTTGGCTACAAAACAACTTTGAGGGAAGCAGATATTCATACATAGCTCCAGCACTGCGTGGTAGAGCTTACTGCTGATGCTAATGCAGAATGTTGGAGGAGGAAGAATCCATTTTGGTCACTGGTCTTTAGGAAAGTTATGACCTAGATTTGCATTTTCCTCCAATGCAGTCCTTGTTTATTTCAGTTTGAAATGATCCTCTGTCAAAACCACAAGCATGTATACTTCAGGGGAATATCAATGCAGACTGGAATTTTCTGCCTGGAACTAATTTGCACCCTAAATTAGGGGTAAAAACAATGAAAGTGATTGATGCAAGTAATGAAAACAGGAAAATTCATGAAAAAAAGTCTTTCAAGATTGAATAAAGCTGACAAACTAAAAATTACCAAAACTGGGGCACAACAGCAGCATTCAAAAAACAAGCATTGCTTAGTAATAAATTTGCAAACCTCTGCAATAGAACGGGCACATTTCAAGTAGAGCACCTGTTGAAGGATTTTATTAGCCTTCTAAATCAAAAATATCATCTTACATTCCTTGTTTTCAGGATCAGATGTCGGTCTCCTTGGAAGCAGGAGGTGCAGCAGATAATGACCTCTGTTGTGTTTTCTATGCTGCTTGCTACTTTCCAAGCATGTCTTTCTGTCTCTCTAAATGTGATGAAAGCAGTTTTCACTTTAGCAAGTGAGGGGAATGAGGGTATTATGGCAGTTTTACGAGCATGAAAAATAAAGGCCACCCAGACAAAGTTCTCTCCTTGGGACTGTGTGTTCTCAGCACTTGCTACAGCTGTGAAATTCAGAGCTGTGCCTTGGCTGCTGTGAGATACAACATCACATGGTCATGCATCACAGCCCGTGAAGCACTCAGGCTGTGAAGGAAGTAGCACTAAGCACACCTGCACCATTTTTTTTTTTGTGTGTGTGATTTTCACAGATATCCTCAGCTGCTCAGCTTCAATAGACATGAAGTCTATTGCTTTACTTTCAGCTTTACTTCTGATATCCAGTCAGGATGATCCAGGAAATCTTTATTTCAGGGCAAAACTCACTTTAGCGACAGTGCTGCTTTCAGTGTTCAATAAGAATTCTTAATATTTCAGTCAAAATACATAAAGAGAGAAAAAATAATATTTTTTTCATAACTCTTCAGATCATCTGAACTAGGCATAATTCATTTTTTTAGGGTAATTGCATTTTGTTCAAACCCAGTTAGCAGTTTTGTACCTTGTGCGAGATTAGGTCTCATGTCCAATTCTGACCCACTAATGAAATGAGAGTTCCCTAAAGGCAATCAAATGAGACAAATCAGCACATACACATACTGCTATTAAAAAACTTGATCCTGTGCCACACCGCCAATGCACGTGAGTGAAATACATGCCTTAGATTCCCCAAATAATTTTAGAGTTTTTGATTTACATGTTGGAAGAACACAATATACTGTAATTGTACTGTATTTGTAACAATTTCTGCAAAAAAAAAAGAGAGATTTTTGTGAAAGAACAATCATGAAAGGAAGCTGAACCAGTCAGATTACTGGCACAGCTTCCTGCTGAGTGTGATTAGATAAAGGGAAAAAGAAGACTGGAAAAAATTGATCCCCTCAGCAGAATTTGCCATAATTATATGCAGGAGAAGAAATTAGCTGTTATTCCACTGTTAAATTCCTCAAGTGAGAAGAATGAACAATCTTGTATGATCTACTTGTTCAATCTAGGCTACACAGAATGAAGATTCCATTAAAAAAGAAAAATAAGATATAGGGGTGATCAGGTTGTACCAACCTGTTAATTTCAACCCCTTCTCAGTCGGACAGCAGAAGGATGCACTGGGATTGCTTTACCAGCAGTTCTCCAGTAGCCCAGCAACTTCTATTTAAAAGAAGTTCTCATTTTCAAGATGTGAAGTCATTAAATTTCACACATACATACATTAGTCCTTCGCTAGTTGCAATGCAAAAAGCCTTTAAATCTCAAGAATTGTACTTGCAAGCCAGACTCTATGCAATGGTTCATTGCTGGCACAACCTGCCCTGTTGTGGCAGTCCTAGTCAGGTGAAATAATTCTGAGAAGATACCCATGACTTACTAGCTCAAAGGAGGAATTGGCTATGTAGCCTAATGAGAATGGGGGGCTGCCCTTAATGCTTCTGAGTGCTGTGAAACAGCAACAATGAAATGGTGAAAGCCTGTGGACTAACAGCTGACCCAGGTACTGGAGTCAAACATGAGTACAGCTATGTGAGTTTCTCAGTGTAAAACTTCACAGAGCTTCTGGTTTCAAAAAATCAGAAACAGTTATGCAGTTATTCAAATTATCAACACGAGCCCAGTGAAAAGGAAACAAAAGCAAGACATTATGGAAAGGAACATCTTGTCTGAGAGATAACTATATACTGTTCAAAAAAGTGTGAGAAAAAAATGCTATGTTTAGCATGCCTCCAGATTAGCAATGCTCTTTCCCCAAATGCAGCCTGTTTGGTCCCCATTTCTCCTATTACAGATGTCGTAGACAGGATGATCTTACAGTTCATGCTTGGCTGGGTGATCTTAGCTGCAGTACTACTACGAGCCACACAGACTCAGTCTGCTGAGATGGCCTCACTGTTATTCTAAATGATAAAATAATTGTTCAGTGAACCAGAGAAAAGGAAGAAGAGAATCTGATTCTGGGGCTCTGAACCACCTCTTGAGTTGGCAGGGCTGTGACACCCCATCTCCACTTTGCTCCCTGCCACCTCCCATGCAACACACTTTCATGGCTGGCAGTGGCACCTGACTGCGGGAACTGCCTAGTTCGTCCAACTGCAAATCTGACTGTGAATGCACAGCATTCCTCTTCATGCTTATCAGAAGGTTGAAATAGAGAGAAACCAGAAAATTATCATATAGGCGAAATTTAGAGGAAATGATTGTTGCAGCCATGACTGATTGGAATGTATGTGAATAGCAGAGACAGATGCAGACCAGTAATATTATGATATGAGATTGCATTTAGAAGAGACAAAATATGAATGTCACAGATACGAATCCGGAGGAGGCAGCTGTATTTGAGAGGTGGCTGTAGAGATGGAAATTCATAATTAAATGTCTTGTGACAACACCATCTCCAGATATCTGTATGCTGTAATTAATTGATGTGCCATGGGCATTTAGGTCACCATCCATGTGACCTAGAATAAATACTTTATCTTTTTCTGTACATACCACAGGCCCAGATGCAGCAAACACTTTTACAATATATGATTTTTATATTCCAGTTTACATCTTTTAGCCAAAGGCAGATGCTAGTCTGCACTATATTAGGAAAACAATAGGAAAAAAACCATTCTCTGAAAGAGTGGTGAGGCAGTGGCACAGCCTGCCCAGGGAGGTGGTGGAGTCACCATCCCTGGAGGTGTTCATGAAACATTTAGATGTGGTACTGAGGGACATGGTTTAGTGGGAAAATATTGGTGGTAGGTGGGTGGTTGGACTGGATGATCTTGGAAGTCTTTTCAACCTCGGTGATTCCATGATTCTAAACATTCTGAATTTGCCTCATAATATACAGTTATGCACTACTGGTTGGTAGTCCCTCAGTTGTTGTGAAACTGTCAACTGCATACAGCTGGTTCAAGGAGAAGCCAGTTGTGTGATGGAGGTGTTGCTGTCTGATATACTAAAACATATCTGAATTTTTCATAGGCAGGAAAAGATGAAAAATAAAAATATATGTGATAAAAATGAGTACGGATACATTTCTGCTTTTTTCCTCCAAAACAGCATTATGCAATGGCTGGAGAACTGTTGTCTATAAAAATCAGAATAAATGGCCTGGGAGAAGTGAGGTGACTGACAAGAGTGTCGTGAGGTCATCAGATACAGTTTACCAAACAGCAGTGTTTATTGAGGAAATGAGTTATCCCATTAGCTTCTGCTTGTCCCCAAACAAATCTTCATTAACCAGCCCCTTCTGCCAAGCGTAGCAAACAGCTCAGGCTTGATTACTGCAGGGAGTCAGCATGGGCTGAGACAGAGAAACCACAATGTAAATACAAATCTAGGGAAGACATGCCAGTTGCCTTCAACGTCAGCCAAGTATTAAAATATGGGTTCAGTAGAGACAGCATCAGAAAGCTGCAGTAAGAGTAAAGACAAATCAAAGTGCATGAAATTCAAAGTTCCTTACAGAAACATGTCTTAGGCAGACAAACTGACAAGAATCAGCAAAACAGCTAAAGTGCAAAGTGGAAAGCTGACTGGCAGATGCCTGGTACATCAGCAGCACATGAAACATTTGCAGCCCTCATTCTACAAAGTTATTTAACTGACATTACCACTTTTGCAATGTGAGTCTCTTCTCATGTTAGGTCTGAGAAATGCAAAACCTTCCCCCATGTTGAAGAAAAACCATCGCTCTGTGACTTACTGCACTTTGAGAAAGATGCACCTTAATTTGGATTTTGCAAAACCTCTATAAAACGCCCCAGTAAAAAGATGCCCACTTCCTCCTGCTTACAGAAAGCAAATGTGCACCAGTTTTATTTCAAAAGTAGAATGTTTTTCATAACAATATGAATGAGCTAGATATTGCTGACAGCTTGAATTAATAATTTCCCTGGGCTTCTTTCTCCTAAGAAGCATAATGTCATGCTCCAATAACAATAATAGATTTTTCAAGAGGAAAATGTAGATGTAAAAGATGCTGCCAGATGCTGCCAAATGGAGCCAGTGCACTTCAGTGTCAGAAGCTGACAGTGCCTTGAGCTCTGTAGAAGTTAACATCACTTTGAAAGAGAGAAAATGAAATGTGGTTTTGAAAGTGGTGTTGAAATCCTGACCAGTGGATGTTCTTAACATGATACCTATGATTAATGACCTATGTCCAGAATTACTATACTGAAGTTATTGGATAACCACACTGCTTATTTTTAGAGATTACCTGTAGTAATTCGCAACAGTTTGCAATTACACGGGTTCTAGCTTGGGATAAAAAAAAACTCAGACCTTTATGCTTCTGCTTTTGCATGGGTATTGGCCAGAATGCCTCCCTGAAAGGGTCTCTGACTCCTCCCCATGCATGCTGGAGAGGCTGAAGATGGAGTAAAGTTTACTTTCCTCCTCCTCCTCCACAGCTGGCAAAGGTAGACAGTTCTTCAGAGGTGATACAAAAGAGGTATGTGTACCAATGAACACACAGAGAAGACATGGATGGCATGTGAGAAGTGAACATTACTACAGTACAAATAGGAAGAATCCTTTTGATAGAGACCTGTTAGTTGATTGGTATTTAGTTTAGCATGCATATATGAAATATGGTGTCAGTAGTCAGTTCACAGTATAATATTATGGAGAACAGATGGAAAGTACCTGGGGCTGTTCCACCGCATCCTGCTAAACACAATCTCCTTGCTTATTTTGGGGGTGAAAAGAGATAGACAGAGACTCTTCCTACCTCTTCTATTTATAAATATAGCTGAAATAATCTTGATATTAGTTAAAAATCAGTTTTTCTTGTACTACAATGTGGTCTGTTTCTATATGACAGAGAAAAGGTAATACTTATCTCACTGCCATTCCTTAGAATTTCATCTTTTCTAGGAAAGCAAAATCTCACCTTTTCTAATGGAAAACAAAAACCAGCACTTGAAATGATTGCTCAGAAACTATGTTTTGCAAGATATTTCTACACTGTTCCCTAGGATCTGGTTGCAAGATTTGAGTTTTTGTCAGAAGAAGTCTAGAAATTCTTACAATTGTATCTTTAACAAAATATCATAAACTGGATTCCAACAGATTCATACCCTTGATCTGGGCTCTTCCGGTTGTTAAGGCACTTAGAATCATAGAATCACTAAGGTTGGAAAAGATCCACAGGATCATCCAGTCCAACCATTTGCCCTTCACCAATGGTTCTCACAAAACCATGTCCCTCAACACAACATCCAAACACTCTTTGAACACCACCAGGCTCAGTGACTCCATCACTTCTCTAGGCAGCCCATTCCAGTGCTTGCAGTGAAACAGAGGAGCCAGATGTTTCTGAGACACCAGGCATATGGAAATTATGAGCTGATTCTATGATGGTGACAGCTGAGGACACTCAGCACCTTTCATAATTAGATTCTCGATTAACAAAGTTTACAGGAAAAAAAAAATCTCTCTCACTTCTGCAGCTTTATATCACACTGTTCAGATCTGCAATACTGCATTTACAATATTAAAAAAATCTATCCGTAAAGCAGATGGAGAAAGAGTTAGCATCTACTTGATGAAATTCCAACACTTCTGCTCCAGTCCCATGAATTCCCAAAGCTCTTTAAGCTTTCTGTCCAGTGACTACTCTAATCTGTCAAGTTCGTTACTTTCCATTCACTATTTGCACCATCCTTGTAAAGACACGAAAGGGATTCTGGAAGCAATTACTTCAATGGCCATCTCATATTCCTCTTTATCCCCTGCCTGTAGAAGAATTGGAGACTCAACACAACCAGAAAATGTGCTCTAAAATGTGTCAACAACTGGCTACACTGGTGGATCAAATAGTACCAACATAATGAGCTCGGTGGCACATCTCCATCTAGCCTACATACCTATTAATGTGTGATGAAGGAATAAAGAAAAGTTGAAGCGTTTTGGAAAAACTCAAAAGAGCTGTGCAAGGAAAGATGTTACTGATTCTACATTTTGTTGAATTAGTGGTTTTTGAAATACAGGACATATTTCTGTTTTATGAACTATTCTTGACCCTCTTTGTTGCTGAAAATTAATTCCTTTCTTGTTCCTCTCCACGTCTCTTTTCTTACCCATCAAACTCATCACTCTCCAATGAAAGAAGGTCTACCCAACTAGGAAAAAATATTATGTTAATAGATTGCTCTAGCTCATATTTATTTTCAGACATATTTTCTCCATTGGTACATGTCACCTGAAATCTGTGGGGGTAGGCTATTATGTTTTATTAAATTTATTGTATTAAAAAAACACATGCTTTCAGGCTCAGTACATATTCACCCTACATCTATTACTCGACAATCTCACCAGAGATCCCAAGATGTGAGACACAGATTTACACTTAGTGTGAGCCTTCTTAACTAAGTTTCAGAAACTCATCATAAGGGAGACACAAATTTTCACTCTCAGCAAGCTTTGACAGAAACAGGAAAAGGCTTTCAGGAGTGCTACATGAAGTCCAGAAAAGGGGATGGCTGAGGAAGTAAATCAGATGAGTTGAGGGCATTTTGATTTACAATGCCAGGCCTGATATGTGGAAGTACAGTGCACCCAAACAGATGTCAATGGCCCACAGGTAGCTGATGTGAGGTTAAACACAACCATGCTCTTACACTGAATGACGCTCTATACTTTGTGCTAATGCAACTTGGCTCTTCAGCTGTGAATGAAGTCCCAGGGGAAGATTTGGGAGAGTGTTGGAAATCTTAACTAACAGTTTCTTGCTCTTATTTGTCCCTCTTTTTCTGAAACGAGAATAAGCGTTAGCTGTGCATTAACATCACTTTTAACATGATCTAGCTTTCCTGTAGCAGTATCCCAAAGAAAGAAAGAGATGGTGTAAAGAGATGTGAATAAAGACAGAGGCAGCTCCCTTGAAATTAAACATCAAGATAATGGGCTTCACCTAAATCAGGGCATGCAACCTTGCAAAAGGTATTATCATAGCTTCCGACCCAGATTCAATACTTCCCCTTCCCGTACCTCCATCACTCTGAATACCTTCTTCCTCTGTGTTTCCACTTTCATTTGAAGGGGCAAATGATAAAACATCATGTGAGAGTTCAGGGAACTATGTGGGATAAGACAGTGTATGACTGTGGGATGGGGCAAAAGTTAATTCTTTCACTCGGGTGTAAATTACACTTCACACAAAATGGAAAGCTGCAGATTTTCTCTGGACTGCCTGAGGCAATCAGATTGGGGCTAGTCATTCCTGGATGGGTTTGAATAGACCACCGTTTGTGTATTTTTGGCTTGCTAAAACCATAGCTTTATTTCACCCACAGATGCGCATAACTGTATTTGACTCTTAGCAAAGTTCAGGATTACACAGGTAACACCCTACGCAAAGAGGGTTTAGCAAAAGCAAGCAGGAGCAAGGAATTCCAAAGCAGAAATAACCTGCTTTGTTTAAACAAAAAGCCTGCCAGTCTTTATTTCGTTATGTTATTACAGCATTCTAACTTCCACCTAGACATTCCCAGAGGGATGCTGTCTACACTTTACTTTAGCTAAGCACAGAATTTATTTGAAGTCATTACAGCAAAAAAAAAAAAAAAAAAAAAAAAAAAAAAAAAAAAAAAAAGTTATCAAGTCATCATTGTCTTGACTGTAGAGAGATGAAGAATAGGTGTCTTTTTCAGTAGAACAAGTAAGAGGTCTGTCATAGCAGAGGCTTTTCTAATATTATTTATAGTTGCTTAGTTGCCTTTTTTTCTCTCCTCTGACAGTTCAGCTCAACTCCTTGATCAGAGCCACTAGGAATTGTTCTGCTCATATGGCTTACCGCATTTTGAGTGGAATGCAATTTAGTGCTCTCCCATCTGACCACAGCCAAATTCAGTAAGGGAGAACAGTTTCCAAAGACCAACACACCCATTCCTCTCTGCTGGAGGCCAGACAAAGATTGCAGCATTGGAGCAGATTACCAGCATCTGCCTACAGCTGCCTTTGATAAAAGGGACTGTTAGGCTGTAATGGCAGCTGAGCTGTCCTTCTCCGCAAGATAACATCAGGTGTTTTCCAAATTGAGCATCTGAGTGGTGTTGTGCTTTGAAATTGAGCATTGTAGAAGCAGCTCAGTAAGATCAGTGTAACAGCACAAAAGAGTTCATTACATCTGCACACACTTCAGAGCTTTTGATTCTTTTTTTTCTTTTTAATGCACAGATTTCTTCGCTGCTATATTTCCTTTGAGCTTATCTGTGGCATTACTAAAGAAAAAAGGCAGTGTGTGTTTCATAAAGTGGTGTATGGTTAACCATATATGTACCCCATAGTCCTTAATAGTTTCACAGAGCCAATTACCGTTAGACTACTGCATAAACATACATTTAGGAAGCGCGAAATATCTAATTATTTACCCAATCTGGTACCTAATACATCTGAGCTTTCAAATGGGAATTACTGACATGATGGAGTACAACAGCTCCACACAAATTGCTCCAGCACAAGAGGAGCCCCGCAGAATTGTACTCATTAAACCCACTTATTAAAAATTACCTGATTTTTTTTTTTTTTTTTTTTTTTTTTTTGGAATTCCAAAATCACTCAGTAACTTTAAGAAGCCCATTGTCACCAATTATCTCATCTTTTTTAATCAGTTATTGGAATACACTATGGTCCAAGAGAACTTTGTAGATATTATCTGAGGACAACAAAAAAATCTTCAGGTTTGTCCTAAATGAGCTATTTGAAACTTACTTCAGATGAGTGCAATGCACTGCTGAGGATTGGGCAGTAGCACACGCTAAGAACAACCTGGGTTACTTTTATCCCCTAGATGGATTAATTAAGCATAGCCCCTGCAGGAAAGAGGCCTAAGTCTTGCTTCCCTAAAGAACTGCAGTTAAAACCAATCACATTCGTATTATTTTCCTAAAATAGACTAATTATTACTGAAAATGTGATTGCATTATATAAATTGGGTCATGTCTTCAGTTTACTAATCCATCTCACTTCTGTCACCACCATCGCAAAAACACTGCACTTAAAATAATCCAAAACAAAGAAAAGATTCACGTCTTTGTTGTGTTTCTGTGTTAAGTGACAACTCAATGATTTGCCCTTCGTTAGTTATTGACATCTCAGCTAAAGGACAACACATGCCTAATGCTCAGGATTCTGTTGTTTTGGAGTGATGACCAGGCCCTGAGCACAGCACTTTGGATAAAGGTTATACTATCTGTAAGTTGAAAACAGACTGTGGGTTTATTTCATATTCTGCTCCACATTTTACCTATTAGGTGTAATTATAAGTCAATGCTGCTGTGGGAAATCTGCCTCCTTGCAGTGTAATTCCAGGCATATTTCAAAGACATATGTAATTCCAGACATATTTCATATACCCTACTCCTGCTTGCAAGTCAGAAAACATTATCCCCCTGAATGCAAATACATGAGGTCACTAATGAAATCCACTGCTAGAACCACGTGCCATGAAGTCACATCAGCATGGCTCTGCACCTGAGTTCCCTGGTGACAGAGATGTGAGTGACACCTCTGCCTCTGCCAGAGGGAGACATGTCAGCCAACCCGGGGTTCTCGACACAGGACAAACAAGTCTGGCAGAAACAAGGAGAGAGAGTTGATTTAGCCACTGATTCTGAGACTGTGGCAGTCACTAAGGTTTCATGTTTGTTTATAGGTTTAAAAAACAGTCTCATCTAATGAGACTTTAGACACGGGCTACTTAATCAACAATGCAACTTTCAAATTACTACATGACTTGTAATACCTTTCTGTATATTTTGTGAACACTCAGACACTTTAATATACTGGGATGAGCATGGCTGCAGGCTCCAGGTGGGATGCCTATAGCACCTATATACCAGTAGCAGTGAGGGGTAACACTGTGGGACAGAATTGTCTCACTGGAGTTGTTCAACGTAAGTCTCCATCTAACTGGGCCTCTGGACCCTCCTATGACAACCCAGACACTGGTAGACCATATAACACCCATGCAGAACTCAAACCCTTACTCAGTGTGCACTGCTTAAGGGAGAACTACGCAAGTTGAATCATGTCATTATAACATTAAGGTTGGAAAAGACCACTAAGATCATCTAGTCAAACCATCCATTTACCACCAATACTGCCCACTAACCCATGTCCTTCAGTGCCACATCTACATGTTTTTTGAAGACCTTCAGGGATGGTGACTCCACCATCTCTCTGGGCAGCCTGTTCCAGTGTCCAACCACTCTTTCTGAGAATAAATGCTTCCTAATATCCAACCTTAACCTCCCCTGGTGCAACTTCAAGGCATTACCTTTCGTGCTGTTGCCATTACCTGGGAGAAGACACCAACACTCCACCTCACTACAACATCCTTTCAGAGAGCAATAAGGCCTCCTCTGAGCCTCCTCCTCTCCAGACTGAACAATCCCAGCTCCCTCAGTTGCTTCCCATAAAACTTGTGCTCCAGACCCTCACAGCTTTGTTGCCCTTCTCTGGACATGCTCCAGGGCCATGATGTCTTTCTTGTAGTGAGGGGCCCAAAAATGAACACAGTTCTTGAGGTGTGGCCTCATCATTTCTGAGTAAAAGATTGAAATGAGGTGAAATGATAATCAGTTTTGTGTGTGCAATATAATCAAGAGATATTAATAAGTTGCAGAATATATTTAGGCACATTCCACTCAGAAATATGCAAAGGACATCCAAAGTACTTTTCATCTTGGTACAATTGTTAAAACAATACTAATAAATAATGAAACATTTCATGTAATGTTGCATCCTCCTCTATTTGTGCTGCCAATAGGCTTCCTCCTTAAAAGCTCTTTTGATCAAATGACATAGATTTCTCTTAAATATCTCCTTCTTTTGAAAAAAACCCTGCTTTTTCCTGCTTCAATGGATACTGTCAAACCTATGAGTCTGATGGCTGTTCTATTCCCAGCATCAGAAAAAGTTGGCAGGGTCCCACAGCACAGCAGGCTGAAGGACAATCAGCAGTATATCCTTGTGCTAAGGATATCTGATGTGCAATCTTGGCCAAAGCAGAGCCTGCAGTCTGAGGGAGGCTGAGCGCTGGTGAGAACACATCTGTGGTTTGTGCACAGTATGGCACTCTCAGTACAAGAGTCCCAGCACAAAGGGGACATTGACAGAGGTAGGGGGTCTGGAGCATGATGTACCCATACAGGTTGAAATGTAGATTTGTTGGTCTGGAAGCTGTGAGAAACCTATTGGATGAGTGGTTATGGAGAAGGCTGAGTCATGCATTTGTCAGATATGCACAGAAAATGAACAGGAGATAATGGGCACAAGTTGCACAAGGGAAATTCTAGTTATTTTTAAGAAAAAGAAATTCACACTGCAGTGTAGTTTCGTGCTGGAAGAGGCAGCCCAGAAACTGTGCAATTTTCATCCTTGGAGATATACAAGGACAACTGGTGGAGAAGTCAACCAGATGAATGTTATCTGAACAAAAGTGGAATTGCCCTATGCTTCTCGAGATGTCCACGAAGTAAGACCAACACAGTCCTTCATGATATTTTAAGATCACAGTTTTAAATGCTTAAGGCTGTCTTTCCAAGTCCTGGGAGTGCCTCAATACAAGTTCAAACAACTTAGAGTTTTAAAGATTAATTTCAGTATTCATTCAGTGAAAGGAGCCAGAATGAGGGAGGAAGTTGAAAAATTGGTATAATACATCCCAATGCCTGACACTGCTTAAATGGCAAACAGCTGTAACTACCAAGCATTTCTAAAGTAGGGACCCGTGTAATATTTATTCCAGTAATCCCATCTTCCAGGTCACAGAGTTCTGTATGCCCAAAAGGTAAAACAGAATTTATCAGACTTATTTCAGTTCCTAACCTCAGCATAAAATTACACTGCATGCAAACCAACCTGCCAAGTGGTTGGGTACAGCTAACATTTCCAGGGCTGACTCTCTCATATCTCAACCCTGCCCCTGTCTCAGGCAATTTTCATCAGAACAGTTTCCAGGAGTGCCAGCATCATGCTTCAAGTCAGTTAGAAATTTTCCAGCAAGAGCTGTGTTCTCAGTTTTTCTCATTAAAAACCTCCACCAGCTTCAAAAACATTTTGTGTGTGTGTATGTGTGTGTGTGTGCATATGTGATGTGGAACTTAAAATTCATAAAGACGACTTTTGGGATAGACAAGATGAAACATGCTCAAGCTACAGTCAGATGCCTCTGAAATTAGAAACAGTGTTCTCCTCCAAGGTCAGCTCCTCATTAGTAAAGGAAAACATTCTTAAGTGCTGGTTTAAGCAATTTGATAGTGGATCCAAAGGCAGACTGCATGTCAGGATTACTCAGGGAAACAGAGGAAATGAACCGTATAAATTCTTTGTCAAACAGTTTTCTAACACTCCAAATCTATTTTTAGGTTCAACATCTGCAGAAGGTCTTAACTTCATTATATTACTTCAGGCTTTCTGCAGAGATACCTTCATTTTTGGTACGGATCCAGAAACCAACCCTGGCTTCATTTGGAAACCAAATTTGAAATCCTTATTCCTTGTTCCTTTCTGGACAGAACGGTCTTTGAAAGGACAGTCCCGAGGAGTCCCAGAGAGCTTGGACACAGCTGGGGTACAGTCAGTTCCAGCCTCCTTCTCCACAGGCTTTGATTTTATTCTTGAATTCCGCCTGGCGCAAGTCTATTTTTAATGCCATTTGCATTTTTTTCCCAGTTGGCTAGGCAGCCCCTTAGAGATTTTCCACAAAGTACCTGACCCCTCTTGGTCAGATGTTCCAGAGAACGGAAGGAGAACAGCTTGCTCAGCCGAAGCCCCGTAATTAGCATACACTGCGATAACTCTCAGTCCTTCTCTAACCTGCTGGCTGCACAGCATGATTTCCTTGGGATTTTCGTTTGCTTTGCTTTTAATCAGAAGTGTAATATTACTGAGAATCGCCAGATGGCATTGCTGCAGATAATTCTGATATTTCTGTTTATCTAAGTGTACAGAAGTGAGATATGGAAAAATGCCTATTGCAATCCATGAAGATTATTTCCTGATATTATTGCTTGAGCTCAGCTACAGAGGTGACATTTTCAACGTAAACACATCCAGTCTTAATTATGTATTTGCATCCACATATGCTAATGCTTGAGCCCTCACAACATCACATGGTTTATCTGTGCTGCAAAGGAGAGCGCATGGCTGCACGGGCATGCTTTAGAAATAGGATATACAAGATTTTCCTACACTGTACAAGTCAGACAGGAGATGTTCTTTAGACTGCCTTAAAATTTTATTGTTTCTTAATCACTATACTCTTTAGGCACACAGAAATGATTTAAAAGCATTTTAAATTCTTAAAACATTGCCTGTTTAGTGTCTGAATCCGCTGTCTGAAGAGTTTGGATCTGCAAATAACCAGGAATCAAATTATGTACTAATTCACACCTCATTAAGCTCCTCTGAAGAGACCAAATGACACGGGTAGTAACTTTTAGTGTAGGCTATGCCGTACAACATATGCCAGCACCTTGGGGCTGCGGGAGTTCCCAACCTGCACAGCCCAGCTCTGAGGCCAGCTTGGCAGTGTGGGGCCATCTGGGATGGCTGGACCTCTTCAACTTCCTAGCTCTCCAGCATGGTAAGGTTGTGATGGGGCACTTGCTTCCCAGACATCTCTACCACCATGTGAAGTGGTAAACTCACATTTTCTCTTCTCTATTTGATAATCCTTCTCTTAAAACCAAGAATAAAATAATATTTAGCCTGCAAGACTGCTTTATGAATAAAGTACCCACCTCCCAGATGCACGCAGAAGCCAGGTGCAGTCACCTCACCACATTGCTGCAGCTGCATGAAGACCAGAGCAGGCCACAGAGGTGACCAGCTGGTTGAGCACATCCCCAGGAACCCAACAGACAGTGGTATGCCACTAATTTTAAAACTAAACCTATGTGGTAAAAGGAAATTAGAACCTGAGGCAGCTACCACTGTAGCACACACTAGTGTGTTTTGTCTCTGTAACTAGTTCAATATTTTTATTCAGATGCCCTGCAAGGCTGTGGGCCATTTCTCTGGAGGAATAGTTTTGAATGCAGTGGGCATGTAGTCCTTTTTTCTCTTCAGTTGCCATCATGCTGGCATTTTCCTGTACTACCAGCAGTCAAACAAATTCCCACCATTAATGTATGATCACAGCTTTGAGCATTAGTGAATGAAGTCAAGTCCCTGAGGAAAGATCTAATGCTGATGAAAGAAACCTCCGTTGGCTGAACAGGCAGAGGTGTTTCTGGAGCAGAAGGACAGCTCCCTCATTAGGGGATGTTAAATCCATACTTTAGATCATAGTTACCCCTATGTCTCCCACAAAAGCATTTGAAACATCACCTTAGTAGAGGTAAGACAGATATCTTCTTTCTTTATATCTGCCTCACTGCCATATAATTTCTTATTTTGTTGAGGCCAGTATTAATATAAACCATCAAAGAGGTCTTTCCTAGGAATGCTTTCCCAGTCACAGGCAACAGCAATGTAGTCAATACAGATGTTTTTGGATGGAGTTAGTTCAGCACTAATCCTCATTAAATGTATGAAGGAATGTAAGTCAGGTAATAAAAGAGAAGTTGTCTGAAATACCAATGCAAAGGATGGGCCCTTGGGAGTCCAAGAGTTAAAAAATGAGAAACATAACTCAGTAAAACTCCCACAGCAGAAAACATATCTGCAGCAGTCTCTAAATGCCTTTATAGATGTCCAAGGAGAGAGCTGCAAATCACTTATCTCTCTGGGTTTGAAGGGGCTGTCTACAGAAGCAGTAACGCAAGATAGACCCAGTGGATTACATTTTTCAATAACATAGCCTTGTTCCTACGATTTTTTAATAAAGCCAGCTACCCAGAGAAGAGACCAGAACTCTGTAATTGTGTTACAAAAAAGCAGCATGAACCAGAGACAATTTACAATAAGTATTTTCCTCTTATGGGTTTTCCAAGCACATTTGGCTGGTGCATACAACCCCCTTCTCCATTTACACATCCCATTTATACCCCCCATGCGTCCCTAAACAGGGGTACTCTTATTCTAAGTGACAGAAACAACCTCTTAAATAAAGGTTAAAGTTATTGTCTCCCAGATTAATGAACAGTTATTTTATAAAGAAAAAATACTAACAAAATTATTCACAAATAAATGAAGAGCCACTCTGAGATGTCCAAGATGACCCACCAATGGAAAACACTCACTGAGAAATCCTTGGAAACCCCCATCCTTCAGCTTTTGCCTCAGAATGTTTGACACGAGCTAAAGCCCTGCAATGAACTAACACACAGCCTATGTAAATCCTGTCTTTGTGATGTGGTGCAAACCCTTCATGCATGCAAGCACTACTTTTGCAGAAGAAATTTTGTCAGATGAATGCTATTTCTTAATGGTTAGTGAATTAGACAAGAACTCCTCTGCAGCATTTGTTAAGAATGCTTTGATGCCTGAGATGTATTGCCAATGTATTTCCAACAGTACTTAAACTTGTTACTTTTAGAAAAAACATGAATTAAGCTGAACATTTTTGCTTAAAAGGATTGAAAGCATTGTTTGATGACATAAACCAATTGACAAGAGGCTTTATAAAAAGACTTGAGTGAGAGATTAGGAACCTGCAATGTACAAACAACTGCAGCTGGGAGACAGGAGACAAAAAGCCAAAAGTTTAGAATACAGAAAACAGAAGTTACAGATCCTGGAAGAGAGATTGTGGGCACTGTGAAAAACTGTAATAGTAAATAGTAGTTATGAATATGAAAAGTACATGAATAGTAAATGAAGTTTGTGTAAAGCAGAGGGGCTGGAAGAAAGATTCCGCCCCTTATTCTCTGACAGCACATGCATGCAATGGTTCCTGCCTCTTGCTGTCCTGAATACAAGAGGTGGATTTGGATTTTGGTTTCTGACTTGCTTTTCTTTCCCACAGAGAACTAATTTTGTTGTCAGTATCTGGAATTCATCATGGTTATTTGTAAAAGAAAAGCAACCCTGATAAATGTTTGTATCTCTCATATTTAGATCCAAGCCTCTCCCTCTTGCAAGACTTGAGTCATTTTTGCTGTAGAAGGAGTAACAACAAGGTGTGAACATGCATGTTTTGACCCGCAGACTTCTCCTTCATTCCCAACCCTAAAATACAGCTGAAGAGATGTACCAGTCGTTAATCAGCACATCCAGTAACTTCCAACTTACAGACAGCACAACACCTCTCAAAGCAAAATTCAGCTGAGGAACCTTCCTTTGCTGGTGAAAGCTAGCAGAGCTGCTAGCCCACAGCCTTCTTACTCAGCCTTGCTAAATTGCGATTGCTCTTCTGGGGATGAGAGCGGGAGGAGATATGACCTTGGACTTCCCTTCTGTGTGCTCTGAGCACAGAATAAATTAGCTTGGACACAGTAAACAACACAACTGCATCAGCCTGGGTCTGTGCCTAGTTTCAAGCTGATTAGTCTGTCCGGCTCCCTGCTGAAACACAGACTTGCGGGTTTGTGTCTGGAAGAGATCTGATGACTGACCTGATGGAGCTGCACAGAAAGGTACCTTCATTTTTTGTCACCCCTGTGCATTTCCCATCTTGTTACTCACCAGTACTGCTCTGGATGGTCCTCACTGTAGTGGTTGTTCGTGGGGGAGAAGACGACCGCAGTGATATGCACTCATCATCTTGGGAGCAGCCCTTCTCAATGGCTCGCACATAGCTGTGGCTCCTCATACGGAAGCAGCCTGGCATTGGCAGGTCCAGGGCCTCCACTGCCTGAGACTCGAGCTCACTGAACACCGACTCGCAGACGGACTCAAACTGACCATTCACCTCCATCTCACTCACCTGTGGGCAAAGATAAGCAGGTTCAGCATGCAAAAAATAGAGGTTTTATGCAGAGATTTTTATTTCAGCTCTTGATTCCAGCCAAGACCAGTGGGAAGCTGGGAGTCTCCATAACAGCACCTGGTTTTCCTCACCCCAGGAAGATGAAGCTCTGACAGTTATGACCATTACACTGAAAAACAAAAATCACACTTTCTTTGGTGGCTGAAAAAAATAAAGGTCAGCTTAACCTTGGGACCCAATCAATGCAAGCCAAAGGCAATGACAGTGACAGAGCTGAGGGGCTGGAAGCCCAAGTGCAGACACAGTAACAAACAGTGGGAAAGAGAAAGCTGGTAGTGGGAAGAAGCTTTGCTGCAGGGGGGAAATCTTTGTATAACTACATATTCCGGCTGACTCCTTTGAGAGCTGAAAGGTGCCAGAGAAACCTTAGGCCCTTTGTGGAGCATACACTAGGTGGTGACAAAGACTTCCATTCAACACACGTTCAAGAACAGATAAAGGTATGCAGCTTTACTGCAGATCTTGCAAACTTGCAAGATCACCTATCTGTGCTTTTATATGAATGGATGCTCACATTTCTAAACTCATAATTGACCCTGAGATTGGCATTAAAGCATAATGATTATCACTGTAGGAAATATGCACACCAAAAATATCACTTAAGGGTTTTGCTATTTTTCAAGCATGCAAAAAGCCAACCTTCCAGAGGGTAAGACTTAGAGTGACAGAAAAAAATTAGGATGGGTCTTGGTAAGGAAAGCATTATGCCAAGTAATTTGTACACATAAATGAAAAAGGAAATCTCAAGGAGTAGACCGTATTATTTTATCACTGGGAAGTTGCTTAAAATAGTATGGAAAGATCATGGAGAGTACATTATACAGAACAGTTCTAAAATGGTGGAGGACAGTGATATCCCTGCATAAACATTTCTGAATTAAGACTTTTAAAAAAAATTTTGTTATTCATATTGACAAATAGCACTAATTCTTTGGCAGACAGCTTTGTCTAAGAGCTAGGTGTCCAGCTAAAAAAGTAAGCTAATCTAATATTTATGTAGCTTCCTCTGAGACTTTCATTTTCATGCTGCTTCTCTTAGATACATCCTAGCCCTTCTGCTAGAGCATCAGCCCTTATGCAAAGTGCTTCACTATATTATACACAGGTGAATACTCTCAAGCTCCAATGTCCAAAGATAGAATATCACGGAAACTCAAACTAGAAATTCCTACTGAATGGGCCATACATTTGTCACAGCTGAAGTCTTACTATCAATAACATCACTTGCTTTTTTTTGACATTCAGTGATCTGACATCCCAATGTTAAGGGGAATCACAGCATCACAAATCCTGTCTGCTATGCTTCTAGACTTGTTTAACAAAGTTATTTTATCCAAGAGATTTATCTGAATGATGCACTTCAGCAAACAAGCTGAAAATCACACCAAGGAGCTACATTTAGCGGATGAACTACTGGCCCACTGCCCTGTGAAATGCTGGCACTTTTGCACTTCTTTTAGATCTGTCCCTGGCCAAATTAACTGCACGAGCATATTGTAGGCAAGGAGAGGCTACTTTATGATGTTAAAATTCATAAACTGAATGAGTCACAGTGGGACTTACTGTTCTTCTGGTTTAGAATGAACATGAAAGAGTCTAACAGAATTTCAGTCAATAAGACAAGCAGACCTTTGCACTTAATATATTCTGTGATACTTGTACTATGAAGGTGAGAAGTTCAGAGGCACTCAGGGTTAAGAATGCATACAAAAGGATAACAAAAGCTTTGAAAATATAGTAATATTCTTGTAAGAATTGTAAAATACAAAACACTGTGGAATTCAGTTTCCTTTAGCATTACAATCAGCTTCTACACGACTTTTTGAGGGATGGTCAGAGAATTTGATTTCAGACCAGATCCTTAAGACACATGTATAAAGACACTGTTGAGCACCTGCTTCTGGAAAAGCTAAATAAAAGATCAGACTGCTTTTGCTTCAAACAAACTGCATGCTGTCCGACTCATCCTTTTGCAAAAGGAAGGCTGTGGCATTATCAAATGTTGCATTCTCACAAACAAAACTGTGTGAAAACTTTAAAAAAACCAAACAAATGTAAATGCTTTGAAAGCATGTCGCATGCAATGACTTGAGTCTATTTTAAGCAAAACAGTTTCTGCTTGGTTTGGTGAGTGATGCCATGGACTTCCATGTGTGTGCCCACCTGACTGATGGTACTCATGGCTCTCATGTAGCTCTCATTGCGTGAGCGGAACTTGGGGGATGTCAGCAGCCCTGCAGGGTCCAGGCTGTCCAAGCTCCTGTTGATTGAGACTTCGCTCACTGCCCTCAGGTAACTGTGGCTCCGGATCTGAAGCTTTGGCGAGTGTTCACTGGATATCCTGAGAGGTTTGTGGGAAAAGAAAGAAAGAAAAAGATACTTCATCAAACACAAATGGCCTCACCAGAAGTGGGGATAAACAAGTGCTTTTCAATGGGACAGCAATACTTGAACTGGTCGTTATCGTTATTTCATAAATATACAAATACTGTGTAATGTCAGCACTCTTATTTGGATTACTCTTCCCCTTCATTTGGTGGAAAGAGAGAAGTAAGGTGTAAACCATGCCTAAGCAGAATGGTAACATAACTTTTATTTTATTTACTGAGAGCAGCACAGCAAAATTTTATGTTGTGTCTATGGTGGCAGCTACCAGCCCCAATAAAAACTTCACCATGTGGGACAAGAGGAGCAATGACATTGAAACAACTTAATGTGTAGGTTTTAAAAGACCAAGTGGAGCTATTGAGGTGAGAGCAATAGAAGAAAGTGCTTAGAGGTGAACGCTGCAACCACCAAAATCAGACAGAGGGCATGGTGAGGAAAGGAGAGGCCTGAGACTAAATCTGTGTGTATTAACCTCAACACACCTGCCAAACACTTCTTGATGTGGCCAGAGGTTCTATTTTTTTTATGTGCTTGTTCCTCTCTCAGAAAGGCTGGTGTCCATCAGACCTGGCTCTGTGACTCATGCATGTTCCTGATAAATAAGGATGGAGTTTTCAAGGGCATATGAGCAAATAGTGCAGGCAGATCATCCACAACACGCAAAATGACTTCACAGCATAGCTTAACTCAGGAAATCACTCCAACAATCATGGTTGAATTTAATGTGCTTTAATTTTATATTTTAATGCTGGCTGAAGGCTCAAGTTAAGAAAATGTAGACCAGGTAAGTAGCTTTACATGATTTGATGTCAAATTAGAAGTGTGAAAACCACAGTTGTGTTTCTGAAGTGGAAACAACCCCCACCTTTACAATATCAGTGACAAATGAGATGGACAAGTAGTAATGTAAGTAATGTGCACGAACTGCACATTACTCCTGAGTGCTCCTGAGTACTTAAGAGTCAGTCAGCAAGGCTCGTAACATCCAAATACGATTTTCCACTTGTGAGATGTTTTACCCTCTGAAAATGCTCAGTAAGAGTTGTCTTCACAATCTGAGGTACCCATAAAGATGTGAGTCACAAAAAAAGTGATTTATGTCTTTTTTTACGATACAAATATTTTTTGGGATACATCTTTTTAAACAATGAACAGATAATGTATTGAAAGGGTATTTGTATTGAAATATCTTCAATATTCTCCAAGTATTGCAAAGCCAACACACTAAGTTAACAAAATTTTACATTTTGAAAGGTATATCTTACATGGATACTTGCATGTATATGAACAAAATATTTGTAACCTAATTAAAGGCTTAAACTTGGTTAACTAATGTTTAGAAATGCATATCCAGTTGACCTGAAAGAAGAGAATCCATTTTATGTTTAATTCGTCAAGCATTTGCAGATATTTTGCATTCAAGTAGCTAATGATGGCAATTAGTATGAGCAATTTCCCAGTGGCACATACACTTCTGGTAACTGTCAATGTATTTTTAGGAGGACAAGTCTGTTGTGTAATTGCACACCTAAGTAGTTCAGCAACTGGGCCTACTTCTGAATGGTTCAATACAGTAATAAAATCTAGGCCATCTCTGAAATACTGCCTTATCTGGCTGCTAATTACCTGCCTAATAAAAATACGTAAACTTATACTAATTACTAGGTATTCTTATCACATATATCCTCTGCTTGCCATTTTCAGTAGGTGTGCAGTGCAATACTCACAGGAGCCATTTTCATATGCTCTGACTCCTTAAGCCATTTGATTCCACATGTAAGAAGTAGAAAGCTTTTTAGATGTCAGAATTAGTAATGTTTCAAATGACTCAAAAGAATGAAGACAAAAAACGACCATTACAAAACGCTGCCAGCTACAGCATTTTTATAACTAACACTAACCACAGATCTCTTGGAAAAACAAAGAATCCTGTCTGTTAGTTGATAGAAATATAGAAATAAAAAGAATAAAACAATTAAAAAGACAGAATGAATAATCAAACAGACATTGTTTTTTCAGATGCATGCAAGCTTCCTCACTCCCCTGCAGATCTGTAAACTGATCAGCGTTGCCTGGAATGCATTTCTTAAATTAATTCAAAATGTACTTCATGAATATGTTGTGAACAGTTTGCTGCCAGTATGTGACATGCAAAATTCAAATATGCTTGATTAGCTGCCAGTTAGTCAAATGTGTCACCTGGGGCTGTCGCTGTTCAATGATTAGCTGAGCTCACAAGAATAAACTGCAGCACACTGCAAAATTCAGTGCACAGATAGTGCCAGACAGAAATTTGCAAGTGCTGAGGCAGGTGCCCTTTAAAGACTGGAAGCACTATATCAAGGTGCAGGCATGCAGGGCAGCAAGGTTTGTCTGTTGCACCCAGGGCACAGATGCTACCACTGTCATGGAAAGAACCCACAAAAAGTATAGAAATTCATTTTTTATATGTATTTTCATTGCATAAGAATGTTTTCCCAACTCTGCAGAAAACAAGGGCATGCATCCATGAGAGAAAACACTTTCCTGCTGTTTCAGACATGGTGGTCAGCACAGCTGCCTCCTTTCTCTCAGTACTTTTGTCCCTGAAAATATAACCTGCCAGGTTGGCACATATCTAGAACAATATCTAGAACAACATTTTACAGGTGGCCACTTATTTTAGCCTGTCATACCTCCCATCTGTTGTTTAAACCTGACTAGGATATTGGCAGCTGCTGGAGGAGGTGGCTTCCTGCTTACTGATTGCTACAATCACTGCTTCACTAGATGTAGCGATGGGGAAGTGATAAAAATTTAAAGCACAGATGAAGAAACATCCATAGGTTTCCATTTATGATGATTAATATTATCTTTGTAGCTGTATAATAAATAGACACTATATTCTATAGCACACTCCAATGAACAGCTGAAAGGCCACTGAATTTTGAAACCATCCAGTTAAGTCAAGAGTAGGGCTATGTACAGTAGGAAAACATCTGAACGTCTAATTTATTGTTTTCAGAGTTTATTACCTATAACATGCAAATGAAAATAACCTATTCTTTCTTACGGGTTCAACTCCATATTCTGTTTATTCTGCATTACCTGAACTATTTTTTGGTGCCATTCTAATTTCCACAACTCAGTATAACAGGCGAGGGACTCAGACTTTGGGACTCCATGCATTAGATATATTAATTGGCAGAAGGAGGTTGTGAGTTATTGAACCTCTTCAGTGACCTTCTCAGGTGCGCTGCATCATTTTTGTGCTGCAGTGCCTGCCTGTGTAATGTGGGACAAGCACCCAAGGGTGGTCCTGAACTCAGAGCCCAGGCCTTTTCCCAGGACCTTACACTCTGCTTGTCCCTACTGTGGAGCCCAAGGGGACTGACTGGAAAAGTTGTGCTGAGGTGGGTGGAAATGAGGTTTCACAAAATCACCAAGGTTGGAAAAGATGTCCAAGATCACCCAGTCCAACTGTCCACCCACCACCAGTATTTCCCCACTAACCATGCTCCTCAGTGCAACATCTACACGTTTCTTGATCACCTTCAGAGATGGTGACTCCACCACATCCCTGGGCAGCCTGTGCCACTGCCTGACTGCTGTTTTGGAGAAGTTTTTCCTAACACCAAACCTAGATGTTTGCTGAGTCCTGCTGAGAAACAAAGGCTCCTCTGGGTGAAGGAAGGCCGAAGTCTCTGACTGACACTGTACCTCAAGAAAGTTTGACGTATCCCACCTGTGAAAGCAAAACACTACTGAAAGCCTGTGAGGTGGTCTTACAAGGAGAAGAGCACTAATTTAAGCAGAAAATAAGTTTTAGTGAGTCACCTAAGACAGAAGATCACATAGACGTGCAAAGGAAATATTTAAGCTGCCTCTGCATACTGCCCTTTGATTTCTGCTTTCTTACCTTTCAGACATATTGAGATTGAGTCTCTCATTTTCATTCAGGTGTAGAAATGAAAGGACTTGAAATGCACACATAATCATCTCTAACACCACTGCAACATACATTCTTTCAATCACCTTCTCAGATGATCACCAGGATTAGCGAGGAGTGAAGAATTGCCATAAATTCTCTTTACAAACTGCCTTGTTGTTTCTGACTCATATATTCTGTCTAGAATTTAGCTAATTCCCATATATACTAAAGGCTATAAACCATAATCTTAGCAGGTTAAAAATGAAATAGCTTAAATGTATTCATTGAAAAATTTCATTGCTTTGAAAATGGCTTTGAAATGACAAAGCAGACAAGAAAGATTTCCCTGTTTACAAGAACCAGCAAGTTTAGTTTTTAATATTTTCTTTTCATTTAGGAAGGCTGTCATAGGTGTGCTTTTTGTGAAAAACACTTTCATTTACAACACTTCATTTCTGAATGAAGACAGGGAGAGACTAGACTGACAATGGCTGCATCCCCTTAGCTTAGATGTATAACATAACAGGAAAAAGTGTTCTAATGAAAAACATTCCTGAGACCGGATTCTCTTCCCTAAGTTCAGCATTCAGATTCATAGCACAAAGAACAAGGTTGTGCCAGCTGGGTATGGTGCTATGCCAACACAAAATGACAAAGCAGAATAAAGAGAAAGTCATAGAATCATAGAATGGTTTGGATCAGAAGGGACGTCTAAGATCATCTAGTTCCCCCCAACCCTCCCCCCCACTCCCTTGCTATAGGCAGGGATAAGAAAATACGTCCTGAATACCTCTGGAAGCCAGCAAAGGAGTGTACTAAAACCAGCCTTCAAGCAAACAAAAAGTGCCCAGAAGCAAATCACACACACCAAGCCCAACAAGATGAAGAAAACCAGCCCAACTCGACAACCCCCTGCTATTACTCATTTTCCCAACACTGTTTTCTAGCTTGCAATAGACAGCCTGGTTCCCAGAGGCTTGATTACCGTAGGCTGAATGCCCCACCTCCAGCTTGGCTACTGGGTCTGCCCAATGTACACCTCTGTGATTTGTTTCATTAGCATTTTGGTTTTGCCAGAAGGAAGAATAACTGCAGTCTGACACAGAGCAAACACTGAAGGACATCAGGGAAGAACATGTACAGAACAAAGTCATTCAAGTGCATCCGTCTGACTCTAGCCATGACACGGATCAGCAGCCTGGGGTAATTTAATCATGTTGGCACCCATGTTCTGCTGCGTTTTCAGTACAGCGTACAAAAGGCTGTCATGCTACTGACAGAGACAACAGCAGTACAAAAATGCTTTTGAGCATCCTCTCCCCTCACCACAGACTTTTTTCTGGATTTTGAAGGTCTCTGGTTCTGTTTTTGTTTAGGATCAAGTGAACCTCCTCATGGGAATTTTCTACCTTGAAGCTACAAAAGTAAGTAACCCTCTCAAGTCCTTAGGGAGTTGCTAAAGAGCCAAGTGTGAGAAAGAAAAGTTTAAAACGTGGAGACAACTGGAAAAAGAACATCTGCCGAAGAGCAACTCAGCATATCTACCCCAAATTGGCATCTGCTTCCTTTGATATTATAAGAGATGTCATCAATAAGGCATCTTTGCTGTATGCACCAACGTGCACACATCACAAAGATATGGGGGACATACAGAGGATATGCCACCAGGTGAGAAGAGGTAGAAACTGTGGGACTCTGCATTTGTCTTTCTGCCTGATTTTACAGAAGCTGGGAGGGCTAAAGAAGAAAGCAATCAAACAAACAAACACAAAACCAATCCAGAAGTCTATCAGTGTAGAATCACACAGCTCTCTAACATGTCTATATCCAGCTGTTGCAGTTTTTCCAGTAAGCATACAGTGTTCTGCCAGAGAGCCAGAGAGCTTCTGTTTGTTTCACAGAGGACAGCAGGAACTGTATCAACTTGTTTTTTTCTTTTTCTTCCTCCCCCTTCCTCCCCCAGCACTTGCAACAAAGCACAGTTGCCTTTAAAACCCTCCATGCTGGGCTATTGCCAGCTTCAGAATCAGCCATGATACCACTTCTTTGGGATTTTACGAGAGCGAAACCCATTTCTCTCAAAAGACATTGAAGTTTCGGGATGGGAATTGGTTATTTTTTTACTGAAGAAAGGGGATGATGTTGTATGACCATATTTACTCCTTTGTAAGGGCTAAAATGTTACCAAACAAAGCTGACTGCTGCATAAAATCTATCAACACACATCAAAACAAGGATACTCCTTTAATTCAAAGGTCCTTTCAGATGCTGCATACAGTCAAAAGAACTGGCTGATGAACTGAAGGATCCTTTCACCTGCCACTGAGATGCTGAATCATCCCAATGCATTCTAGACATGGTCAAAGAATAGAGCGTAGCGCGGAAATGACACATTGTGCCATATGCAACTGAGTTGGCAAGAGCAGATGGAAGATGATGCAGATAGACATTATACAATTCTCTTAAATCAGAAATCTGGTCTACACACTGGTGTTGATTCCCATGTGGGGGCGTGTGTGGGGGTAACAGTTGCGAGTATTCTTCCCTTCCACCCTAAAGAGTGAGAGGAGATGCTGAAGTGTAGAAACAGCTCAACCCAATGAACCAGCTCAACCCAGTGATGCCAGGGTAAGCTGTTACTGTAAAACATGCAGTTTTTATTTACACTAGAAGAGAAACACCACACTTAACATGGTAAGATGTAACATCTTTGAGAGTGCTTACCTTGACAAGAGCAGCTTTCCTCTCAGAAGACCCACAGAGAAAAGCTGTGGGCCTCATTTACCTATTACCAATCTCACCAAACCTATGCTCAAACAGATTTTAAAGATCCTTTCTTCTGGAAAAGATCTCTGAACCTACATCAAACATAACACCAGGCTCTTCTGTGGGTTTCTGAGGGATCCTTCTCTGGCAGCACAGATGCTTCATATGCATCAGGGCCCACTCTTCCAAATCCCCCCCAACAGCCCAGCTCTTCTTTCCATTAAACTCCTACAGCAGTGCTTTGATGAACTCTCTACTCTATTTTCTGTCACGAAAGTCTTCCTGCAGAAGGCACTGTCATCTCCTCTCAGCTCACCCCTCTGATCCCACATCACACCATGTTCCTGGCGACTTGTGCCACCACTTCCCTCTAGTGAGGTTTAAGTCATCCTCAGTCTGGGAACTCTCATTTTGTAAGTCAAGCACTTTGCTTTGCCAGCCAAACCCGCAAACATGTGAGGGCAGTCTCTCAAGAAGTAGGGCAGGTGATGCCACCAGGTCTGCACAGACACAGCTTTTGGCATTGGACATGGACCACTTCACCCTAATATTTTAATTGCAGCTGTTATCATAAATGCATCAAATCATTCTGTCATTTCCCTTCTCTCAGGTGTCTGCTAGCACAGGCAAAACATTCTCTTGCAGACCTGCAGATCTGTACTTCCTGATGCTTTTGGGGCAAACGATAAAGTCTGAATTTCTTAGGTAGTTCCTAGTTACGACACTGACAGAGGGCTGTCCAGGGTATCTGGAACCAAGATATTTCCCATTTCAATCCTTGTGTTATTCTGTAAAAATCCTGGTCTCTACATGCTTAGACCTTACAGCCTAATTTAATTTTCAGGTTTTCCTCATTCATCCATTGAAAGTCTGATTAATTCTGCCACTGGGAAAACCCAAGAAGTGCAGCTCTCTGCCAAACCATAACAGGAAAGCTGTTGTTTTTCAGGAATGTCACCCAGGCTCCTGCAGAGCTAGCTGCATAACCAGCCCTCTGCTTAGCACTATGGCTTCTGTAGAAGCACCAGCTTGCTCCCAGGAGTGGGAGGATAGCATCCTGCTCAGCTCAAAGAGATCTTCTGGGCAGACTTCCCAAAACTGAACATATTCCTGTGCTGAACTGACATGGTATCGGTCAGTGTTTACCTACAGGTGATGTTTTCCAGGAAAATACCAAAAAAAGTATTTGCTGTTGAGCGTCAAGGTTCAGAGTATTTTTCAGTGCACGTTTTCAGGGGTGATCATCCCCAGCTCCACATGGAGCAGTAAGCAGGTGGTGGTCCCCTGTGCACTGCGTGGCTCTGAGTCTGCAGGCATCTGTTCCAATACACCCTGCTCAGAATGACATTTCCCAACTCCCAGGCTAGATCTGTATAAACATCTCCCACTAATAACAGGAACACATCTCAGTTTTGCAAGTCAGCACCATTTCTCCAACACCTTTATATGAATAAGCAGCCACCTGTGTTTTTCCAAAAATTCGTATTACAGAGACAGCCTTCCTCACTTCCTATTCAGTTTTCTGCTGTTTCAAAAGTTTCAGACTAAAAAAAAAATGCAGATTCAACACCAGCTGTACAGATGTGCTACCCGGAACAAAAGCATTGGAGAAACTCTGAAAAGCAAGGACATCTCAAAGCAATGAGGAGTGAAAAATACCAAATACAACTAAGCTAAGAGGCTGAGCTAACCCTCATATATCATTCAGGAACAGCACAACCTCCAAAGCAATGTTTGAGGAAGGAAGATACAATCCAGGGACAAGCACACTATGTGACTATCTCCCCCTGCTGTGGGCATGCATTATTTCTTGGTAACACCTGCAAACTGCTGAATTGCATTATAATATATACAGGTGCTGGTTGTGGGTTTTATCTTCTCTTGTCTTTTCATACCATTTACAAAGGTTATACATTCACTCTCACTAAATGTCTGTTTTGGTATCCTCTACTTCAGCTGGTTGTTATTTGAAGAACATAGAGCAGTTTAAAGTGCCTGAAGATCACTTTTTCTTATTTTCCAGGCAAGTAATTCTGACTTACTATGTTTTGTTTCTCTGCAGACACCTGGGAGGTGTTGACTTGGAATGCCAAGTCAACTTGACGTCTGGCTTGAACGCCAGCCTCTCCTGACAGCAGAGGGGCTTGTGAGGGGGGTGAGAAGACAGAGCAGTGACCTCCTGCATAACTTCACCACGGGTTTCTCAAGCTGTGTCTGGATGAGCACAGCTCGGAGCTCAGGTGTGACCTGCAGCTGTCTTTTCCCGTTAAAAAAAGTCTGTCAGGTGAAACTGTTCAGATGGGTGTTACCACTGCCTAAGATAAAATCCTGCAGCTTCTCTTGTCATACCAAAGAAGCTAGAAATATTTTTCCTCTGTATTTCTTACCAGAAGTGATATCTAGAATGCAAGTAAATTAAAAGTAACGGTGTGAAGTAGGGCTTCTAACAAATCCTCTGCTGATTGTCTGGGCTGCAGTCTCTCTTGCTCTAGGAGATTTTCCCTTTTACTTCAATCATCACAGCCATAGCAATACCCCAGGAGCAGGGAGACTTTCCCTCCAGGTAACTTTACCAAAGCTATTCCTCAGCAAAGAGAAGTTGCTACCACTTTCCCTTCAGCTGCTTTCACTTCAAAAGAAATCCCTTGAAAGAAACCCAGATAATTCAAGAAATCTAGCTGTCTATATATATTTCATAATTCACTATTTCCATTCCAAAGTCTTTGTAGTGCTTAAGGATAGATCCATCTGCTGTAGTGAGATGAAGCATGAAGTAGTAACCAAGTATTTCAGGTACACATGAAATATATCACTATCTGGACAACTTGGTTCATAAGTGTGCTTATTAAGAGGAGCAAACCACTGCAAGCCTCCAGCAGGAAGTCTGCAGTTTACATCTATTAGAAAATCTTTTCTTATAAGGAGAACATTCAAAAGATTTAAAATGCTGCTTAAGATGTATTTTTATGTGTATTAGTATTAAAAAAAAAAAAACCAACAAAACAGAGGCCTTATGTATTATAAGCTATTCTTTGGCCAAGCTTTTTCCATAGTGCATCCCAATGAAGCACAATGAAGAATCAATTATATTTTGGGGGTATAGGAGAACAAAGGAAAAAAAGACCTTGAGAAGTTTGCATTATAATGCTAAATCCAACTGGAGACCGAAAGGGACTTTTTCCCACAATTATTTTAAAAAGTTACCTTTTAATTCAATGAAAATTAAATATTCTGAAACATTTATTTGGGTCTGAGATTAAGAAATAGAGAACCAGTTATGGCACTGCTAATCACGCTGTTAGTGTCAAGGGTGGTGATTCAGATGGAGTCAATAAGAATGAAAGAATATTTCTGAAAAGTGGATCCTCTTCAAGGTGGAAGATATTGAAAGGGCTTATGCACTCATTTTAAAGGAGGAAAACCCTTAATACGTGAGAAAGTCAGATGGCACCTTGACCTGTAACAACTGGCATTTGGAAGTATTTCCAAATACATATTTAATTGTCAGAATTAAAAAGTGTGCCTTACTTAATTGGAACACTGCTCTTTTCCAAGGAAAAACCTCAAAAAAATTAAATCCTCTGAAGTCAGATGAAAAAGAAAAGCACCCAAATTTCTGTGTTTGCTTAGGAAAATGAATAAAACTTGTTCGTCACAAAGGACTGAATAATGGTGTGCACTTACCCCATATAAATCAGAATCCTGTCAACCATTTGTGAAGGAGATACACACCTTTTCCTTTCCAGAATACAATAATAGGTTACACAGTGAAGCTGAAGGTGGCCCTCTACACTGCTCAAATGAAAATATGCAGATATCTATGTTTCTGTTTAAAATACCATAAGAAAAAACCCTAAAGACTAGAATTTCTAGAATAAGTACAGTCTACTTGGCACTTAAAACTATGGACAATGGACTATGATTCATGAGTTCAGATGTTGATGCTGACAGAAGTTTGCTGTGACCTGGAGGGAAAGTCACATAAATTCTCAGGCTTAGCAAACAGGTACACTGATACTTCCCCACAGCATCTCTCAGGTGGGTTCATGATGTTGAATTAAAGTTCGCAAACATGACTGAGGTGCTCCAATGGAAAAGAATAGCAGCATCATGTTTTTACTGTATTACTAGAGGCAAAAGAGACAGAATGACTGAGATAATAAAGTTCAGCTCCAGAGACAGATACTCCGTGCAAAGTGAAGGAGCTGAACAATAGAGTAAAGAATGCTCAGTGTGATGATCAAAAGGTACTTTAGAAGAAATGAATTTTTAAATTAGAACCATTTCTGACTGTATGGTGATTTACACTCATCTCAAGTCAATGGTTTTGCTGAGGAAATACAGAACTCTTTGAAAAGCTCGGCAGCCTAGTGAACCTACAGAAAAGTTTAATGCATAAAATGTCCATTCTAAGCAAAGGAAGATGGAACCTACAATACTTTCTTGAGCCTCATGGTTCTTATGAGGGGAGGCTGCAGTTCTGCTGTGAAGTTACTTAATTTAATTGAGCTGCATGAGTAGGTGCTGTCTTCCTCAAATGAACTCTTCCTTGAATGTTTGTTGTATATGCAGCAACTATTTTTACCACTCAGATTTTTGTCATCTTGATTAGGAAGAAAACCTAAGTTTTGGTAATGTATACTAACACCATTTATTGTTGTCAGAACAACGAGGAGAAGCAGGTCCAGAGAAGGGCCACTAAGATGATCAGAGGGCTGGAGCACCTCTCCTACAAGGAAAGGTTGAGGGAACTGGGCTTGTTGAGCTTGGAGAAGAGAAGGCTCTGGGGAGACCTCATTGCGACCTTCCAGTACTCGAAGGGAGCATATAAGCAGGAGGGGGAACAGCTGTTTTCGAGGGTGGATAGTGATAGGACAAGGGGGAATGGTCTTAAACTGAGACAGGGGAGGTTTAGGTTAGATATTAGGAGGAAGTTTTTCCACACAGAGGGTGGTGATGCACTGGAACAGGTTGCCCAAGGAGGCTGTGGATGCCCCATCCCTGGAGGCATTCAAGGCCAGGCTGGATGTGGCTCTGGGCAGCCTGGTCTGGTGGTTGGCGACCCTGCACATAGCAGGGGGGTTGAAACTCGATGATCATTGTGGTCCTTTTCAACCCAGGCTATTCTATGATTGTATAAGACCCGTCTGACAGTGTCAGAACACCATCATGTCTCTGTGTGGCACTCACAGGTCCACCTCAGAAGCTCTGCTCAGTTCCAAGAGTTGGCTTTCTCCTGTGATGCGCCAATCTGACAACCCACTCAATTTTGTCCCTCAGACTAAGTAGGTAGGGGCATTCCAGGCCTGCAGCAACTTTCTGTTTTCCGGAACTACCCACAAGGGAATATCGGACTTTTCTTAATGACATGTATATACTTGAGCTGTCCATTGGCATACAGAAACACATAGGCACACCCTGATAGATAGCAAGCTGGGCATGAGTGCTTTCCCTACCTGAACAGTCCCCAGTATTGGACCATGACTGGACAAATTAAGCTGCTTCAAATTCACTTCTTCAGTTTAACATGCATCAGAGATCAGCTGTGTTAAATTGCTTGGATTTGGTGCAGTGTACCATGTGGAACCAAAGAAATGCAAAAGAAGTGGGGTTCTGTATGTAACTGCTACTGGAAATCATGTGATGTACAGAAGGGACGAGAAAAGCTTGAGAACACTGCAGAAAGGTACCCTTGAAAAATTTCAAGGCCCATCATATGTCACACAGTCACAGCCACATATACAGGGGCATCAAGGATTACCAAGTGGGCAGGGCATTGGAGGATGTTAGCCTGAAAAACTTAAGTTCCCAGTAGCTAAGCTAATGAAATAATTCAATGAGATGTTAATAAAGAGCTCCGGTTATTCTCCCTGGAGCCAGCCAGCCACTAGAGGGAGGAATAACGTAGTGCTGCCACAGATTGCAATTTATTACACTTCTGCAATACATTACTTTTTTTTTTTTTTTTTAAATCTCCCCTCATGAGGCTTGAAAAAACCTTTTCAGTTAAAGGAAAAACCCTCTAGTTTTCACAGTTGGTGAAGAAAGCACACAAAGTTCAAGGACTCAAGAAACAGAGAGGATATATAAAAAAGTGACACATCTATCACCTCTTAGAATATATTCTGATTTTTACAGCCCAGATGAATTGGGGACCCGACTTCCAACTAATTAGGATTCATAGAGCAATTTGCTTTCACAGCATTCGTCACATCATTACAGAAGTGGTAGGATTTAAAGCTTTTTAATGTGCTTTTCATGAAGGAAAGCACTTTCCTTAGTGACTGGAAAGGACAGGTCAGCACTGCAGTTGAAAAAGGAATTGTCCTTCTCTACAGCAATGGGAAACTTGCTAAAAAAAGTTACTTTCACATTTTTTAAGATGAAGATATTTGAAAGCAGAAAACAAGGAAAAGCCCAGCACAGTAATACATTTACACTATACAATGCTTGCATTGCCAATCTTGCTTGTTTCACTACAGATAACTATGCTAAATATCCATTTATAGCAGTAAGGAAGCAATTCTGACATCAGAAGGCAGATATTTGTGTGTACAGCTATTCACTATTCACTGATGAGAACTATTCAGTAATGAGAAAACACTAAAAATTAAAAAGTTGTTTTTTATCTGAAGGCAGGCAAGGAATTAATTAGACATTTGCTACACATTCAGTTGATCATATCCTGAGTTTTGCTGAAGGTCTGTCAAGGGGAAAATCTGAGCTGCATTTTTTCCCCTCAACTTAGACAAATTCTGCTTACATTAATGGGCCCAGTCCCTCTCCCCCCTTCTAAATACTAGCTTTAGCAGGAGAAGATTAATCAGTAATTCCTCATCAAATACTATGGAAAGCTCAAAAATTATCTCTATTGTGAGCTCTTACATCTTGGGGGCTGTAAGCAGGAAACTGCTCCTATGTAAGATCAGATGGGTTTTTCTGTCCCTGACTCTCAGTGGATTGGTTTGCTATCAGCACAGGGCCATTGGTGCTGCTGTTTCTTATCCTCTTTAGAGGAGAGATTTAGATTGGATATAAGGAAGGAGGAGTTTTTTTTTTTTTTTTTTTTTTTTTTTAAACGGTAAGAGTGGGGAAGCACAGGAACATATTGCCTGGAGAGGTGGTGGATGCCCCATCCCTGGAGACACTCAAGGTCAGGCTGGACAGGGCTCTGAACAGCCTGCTCTAGCTGTAGGTGCCCCTGCTTATTGCAGGCAAATTGGAAAAGATGGCCTTTGAGGGTCCCTTCCAACTCAAATAATTCTATTCTTTGATTCTCCAAAGAGGAGAAATGAGACCTTAACAGAGACAAGTGTTCCTCACAGCCTTCCAAATGGCTTTCCATCAGCAAATTCACAGGTTTTCCAGGAATAGGCTTGCACAGAGGATGCAGTGGGAACCCCCACTAGCCAGCCAGACTGTAATTGTCAGCCTGTGAGCTCACTTCTCTATGCAGCCTATTCCATAGCACCTCCATCTCTGAGATATATTAAAATATCTTTTCTATCTCTGAAGGCCTTCCCTATGGGATTAAAAAAAAAAAAAACATTTTAAGATTTCCTTCTGCTATGGTGTGAAGGGTAACAAATTCCCTTTATAGAGAAGTGAGTGGGAAGCAATGTGTTAGCATGCATGGGTAGGGCACAGAGGGATGGGGAGAGGTAGGATTAGCTGGAGGGAAGGCTGCCTAGCTGTCATCTACCCCCTATGAAAGCATCTGAACCACCTCTGGGACATATGTTAGCAATGGGTGTGGGCTGGATGGCAGGAAGAGAGGGGGAGAGGTGTCAAGGAATGGGACGGTTGTAGGTATGGATTTCAACAGGCAGCAAAATGCAACATGAGTTACTGCTACTCCAAAGAGCAGCATTCACAGGTTGTGGGGAGCACCAGTGGGGAAATACATGGAAGATGCAGCTTCTGCCTCATGCAGTGTGATGGGGCTCTCCCCAAGCACCTTGATGAATACCGGGCAATGTGCTTGTTTGGCTCTTCTCACGCCTACATGAACACTGCAAGTCAAGATCCCTCTCCAGGTGCACTGCTTACGCTCTTCTCGTACCCAAGCAGCCAAACCATACCTTAGGGTGTTCCAGAGCTATAATTAACCTTAGTGTATCATTTCAAGGCAGAAGAAGCTGTTAGATTTGCCTGAATTGAAAAAAAAAAACCAAAAACACAAAAAACTTGGAAGAATGCTGGCAACATAATGTTTTTAACAAGCAGCCTGATTAATTCATGGCTAAGGTTATCATCCAGTTGTGTTGGGTAGGAGGCCGACATTTAGAACTCCACATGTACTTTCTCAGAGATAAAAAATAACAGCCAGCACACCCTCCAGAGCTCAGATTTTGTATGCTACACTTGAGACTTGTAAACAGCACACTGAAGATTCAGATCCTAGTTGCCTAGCATTCTCAAGAACATTATGAGAAACAGCCTCACAATCATTTTTCTGTGTCATATTCCTACTAAGTCTCATGCTTCAGAATAAAAATAATAATTAAAAAAAAAAAAACAAGCATCAAGCTTAGTGTAGATTTGGAGTGCTTTGCCTACTCTGTCCAGGGGTGAGATGCTTTCCAAAGCTCTGTCTCAGGCCTATGCTGGGGTCATTGGGCAGCCCAGTGTTAAGGCAGAGGAGTGGCATCCATCTCAGGTCTATTTTGTTTCACCCTACACTTCTTACAAATAAAGATTCTTTATCTATGTGTTATTTATCGCTACTGTCTACTACATACATCATCTAAGAAAGTACATAACAAAACAAAATCTGAAAACATACCCAAAAGACTAACAATGTCTGTAACATCAACATCAAAACTACTGCCCTGTTTTTAAACAAACAGCTTTTCAGGTGATTGAGGCTTTGTATGACTTCAAAATTGATCATTTTGCTGTTCTTTGGGTTGTTTCCCCTAAGGGAATTAATTAATTAACGGACTACCCTTATGTGGACATCCTGCTTGCAAGAAGAATGGCAGGAAATACAGCTGTAACATGTAATTTCAGTGGAACACAAGGACTAGTCAGTCTTTTGTCGGAGGCAAAACACACAGGCAGATACCAGAGTCCTCACAAAGGTATAATGAATCTGAAGAAAGGACAATTAGAGATGATAGGAGAGAGCCAGTTCATGATTTTTCACCAGGACTGCACAAGGACTTGCTTGGTCATTGGTCACGAGCAAGGGCAGTAGACCCAGTTGCCCAAAAAATAACTCCAAAGACAGCTAACTCAGTGAAACTAGCCACTGTGTGTAGAGCCATGAAATAAAGACAGGCAGAGCCATTTTTTTCAGTGCAAACTGCATGCCTCTGGTCAATAAATGCATACAGAGAGAAGACTGCAGGAGTGTTAGCAGCAGAGCAGCTCTGGTTGGGGCCTGGAAACTGCAGGACTAAAGACCCGTGGAAGACTCCCAGTGGCGATATTAGTAACAGGACAAGTGAAAAAGGTTAATAATCAAATCACTAGTGAAGAAAGTCTTAGCATGAGTAAGACCAGAAATATAATAAATGCATGCTACACCATTTTTATTTTCAAAGGTATGAAATATGTTGAAAAAGAAATAATCCGTATGAAGGTAGAAATAGAGAAATGGTTGATAGTCAGTGTACAGTCAACAGATGTACAATTATCAGAGTGGTGTGGTTAGGCTGGTATTTTACAGGTCGTATAACTAGAAGGATTATCACGGTGAAAAGAGATAATCAAAAATAAATGGATGTGCTAACCCATGTCCTCCTCGGCTCACAGAAGAACTCTAAAGGGAGCAATTTCCAGAAAAAGACCCTTCCCCAGTGGCAATCAGCCCTTACAAAGGGAGGTCTATGAGAGGTGGATCCAGGCTCCACCCCTTCCAGTCACACAGGTGAATTGCCTTCACCTGTGCTCCTGCGGCTGACTCAGTGCTTGCCTCAGGTGATCAACCAGTGGTTCAGGCCATGACTCAACAGTTCCTATGCAGTCAGAAAGTTGTTTTGTTGTGTGAGAGGACAGTGAGTCTAAATATAGTATTCTTCCTGCACACCTTGGCTTATAATTGAGGGTGGACACTTATCTCATTACTGAGGATCATGATTCAGAATTATTAAGGAATTACTTAAAAAAAACCAAAGAACAAAACAAACAAACAAACAAAAACAAACAAACAAAAAAAAACCAGGAGTAAGGAAAAGAAGGAAAAGGACAACAGAAATAATATCACAACGCTAACACTCATTCCAACTCTTATCAGTCTAACATGAATATGACATCATCCACACCTTATCAGTTCAAATTCCTTTGTTATTCACAAGCAAACAGCAATCAATTTGTGCCACAAATCAAACAATCTCAGAAAAGTAAATAGGCAGAGTTACTGGTATGCCAGAAATTACATTCTACCCAACAGTTGATGACTGAACAACTGCAGAGGCACAGCCTGACTCACCAGAATTTCAAGCGAGTCTGAGCAACAAATCTCTGCCAAAGCACTGTTGTCTCACAGCTCTTAGAGTCATGTGACTTATATGAGGCCAAAAGATTCTGCAACAGTCAAATTGATGACCAGACATTTAGATTGGGCCCCTCTGACTAGACAATGCCAACATTTCTGCAGTTTTTAACATCTTTGACTACCACTTCAGGAGGATGGGGGAATGCCACGTTGACTACACATCACCAGGATAAGGTAAATGACCTTTTCAAAGTCAAAAAGTAACACCTCCACCACTGAAATTCCAGCTTTTATAAATACAATTTCTATCACCACTATAGAAATAAGTACTGTGAGATGAAGTCCTGACTCTTTTGACCTCATTGGTTGACACCATTTCACCTACAGTAGTTATATCAGTGTAAAATCAGTATATCAGTAATATCAGTAGTAAAATCAGTGTTACCTGAGGTTCTGAGACTTACGCCATGTTTAGAAGGAAATTTTTTCTCCAAATGTGGTTAAAATAAAGTAGTATTTTTAAGTTTTCAAAAGCAAGGAGCATAAATAATAAATGAAGTGAGACTTGTATTATTTTGCATTCTATTACCTTTTTAAATTTTTGTCATGTAGACCATAATAAACATTAACTATTAAAGGAGTTTTAACAAACTTCTGTCTTTTTAATCTACTAATTTATGCCTATTTTGTGTGATGAAGCCATAAGTAATAACTAAGAATATTCTGGTGACTGGCCCACAGAGGAGTATCTTTCAAAGGGAGATTTTCAGTTTCAACTGTAAAAGTAATGAAGGCTTAGAGCAGATTTGCAATAGCAATTGACAGATGTAAAACAGGAAAGATTTATGGACTAGCCCTGAAAGATCTTGAGCTTGCCTTCATCATGATACATCACCGTCACAGTGCAGAGCTGTGCAGGCACAAAACAAGTATGGCTGCCAGGGAAATAGAAGGAAGGATTTGGGTGCTCTGGATATTGCTGCAGGCATTCATGGGTGACAGAACAAGTTAGTGCTTTCTGCAGTCCCTGGCATTGCTTCAGGCCAAGCTGCTGGCAGCTGGGGCACATGCTGCCAGGGTAGCAGAGGGGAGCTGGGAATTGCCATGCAACTCAGCTGCAGCTGCCATCACAGAAATCCCTCACAGCAACTTGGTAGCTGATACAACGGTGTTTTCAAGAAAAATAATTTTTCATATCAGTAAATGGCAGTAGCAGTGATCATATTATGTTTCTGTATCTTTGTGGCAAGCAATGATTAAGAGAACAAGCACAACGTAAGAAAGCCTTGAAGTGTTTTCCCTAATTTATCTCCTCCAGAAAAGATTTGCAACTCAGTAAGGAGGAGGAGGGATCTAAAAAGGTCACAACTCATCAGGAGAGCTTTTATTCACGTGGGAGCAGACTGGTATTTGATGGTGCCCTGCTTCGGCACCTGGGCTGCTAGGGGCCAATGGGCTGCCTCCAGCCTTCCCCTGCACTGCACCCAAACTAGCAGAACACTACTGAAATGAGCTGAAAGTTACTCCATCTTAAGAGTAAAACAAACACAAGAAAGTGTGAGAAACAAAAGGCTGAGAATTGGCATGACTTACTAATAGTTTCTTCTATTTGTGAGGACAGAACCATTACTCGCTTCCATGTCTCTCTCTCACCTCAACACAATGCAAGCTGGCAGAAGATACCAAAGCATTAGTCAGCAGAAGAAACATGCTACTGTTCCTCTTGCAATTTCACATTAAAACTAAACCAAAAATACACTATTTTAAATTGTTCTATTTTTAATCTCAAGGGGCTCCAACATTTCATGGTAGAAGAACAGCGCACTTCTAGCTGATCAGAACAGAAAATTATCATGAATAATTGACTTCATTATCATTGTCCGTTTACTTGTCTTGTTATGTTGGACATTAAGGACTCCACGCTGAATTCTGTGCAAGTGCATATCTCTTTTTATGCCTGTGCATTTTCTGCATGGCAGGTTTAATACATCAGCTGAGCTCCCCTTAGTAAACTAAACCAGATAGTACAAGATCACATACTGAGATCCAAGCATGGTATGGCTGGCAGCATGCACAACGTGATTTCAAAATGCTAACAATGAAATAACATTTAGAATGCATTAAAGAATTGTGCAGTGCTGCTGTGGGTAGGATATCTATATTTACTATCCAACAGTAGGCCAGCAGGAATAGTTTGGTCCTGATGAGGGTTTTTATCTATATATTCAAAAAAATAAGTTAAAGAAAGGAAGTAAGAATGATGATACTGGATATATTCAGTAGCCTGAGAAAAATAGAATCATATAAGATTGGTCTGGAGGGGACTTCATGGGATCATTTGGTCCCTCCTTCTACCCTAGAGCGAGATTAGCAATACCTAAATTATTCCTGACAGACATTTTCTAACCTATTCTTCAAGATGTCCAGTGAAGTGATTTCTCTTGGCAATCCACTCCAGCTCTTAACTATCATTACCATTACAAAAATTTTTCTAACATCTAGCTTGCTTATGTCTTTGCAGTCTGAGGCAGCATTCCTTCTCCTGTCCCCACTGGATATGATTAATTTTCTTTCTGAGGCAGCTTTTTCAGTAGGTGGGCAGAAGTAGGGCAGGAAGTAAACAAAACCTATTTTGTACATCTACACGGAGGGTACATAAAAACTACACCCTGAAAGAGATGACTGAAAAGCACATCTTGGTTCACTGATTATGGTTTCTGAAAGTAAGCCCTCAAGGTGCCCATTATACCCATAAAGTATAGCAAGAGATTGACTTATGAAACAGATGAGGGGATGGGCTTGAATCATTTGCTCTAAAATGAACAAAATCTTAGAGGAGTTAACTGAAAGAAGCTAAAAAACTGGAAGTCCTCTTTTTAACTGTAACCACGTTTAGAATAAAGCAAAATGTTGTGTGAAGCTGTTGTGCTCACAAAGAAGCAAAATCAGTTCTGACAGGTTCTTGGCAATACCAGGTAAAGCATTTGTGGGCAGGCCAATAGTCATATGTAGAAGAAAGAGTAGAACACACCCAACTGATAAAAAAGCTGTCTAACCACACAGTACTTCTTCTCATGAAGCAGCCTAGGCCCAAGAAATATTCTCCTTTCAGTGTTGGGCCCTTATATGAGCCCAGCATGGCTCCACCCTGGGTCCACCCCTTCTGGGCACACAGGGAGCACAGGTACAAACAATGTGCCTGTGCTCACGCACAACCCTTCACCAGGTGCTCCATCACCAGCTCAAGCCCTGACCTAACAGTTCTCGTACAGAAGCTAAGCCAGATGAGCAGATACAGAACAAAGATTTTTGTTTCTGCAAGTAAGGTGATCATCAGGAAAAGGCTGAGGTTATCAATGCCTTCTCTACATCTGTTATTAAAAGTCAGACCAATTATCCTCAGGGTACTCTACGCACTGACTTTGAAGTTGGGAGTGGGGACTCCCCATGATTCAGATGGAAACAGTTTGAGACCTACTACTCCATCTAAACTGTCACAAGTCCATGGGGTCGGATGGGATTCACCTGAGGGTAATGAGGGAACTGATGGATGTGACTGCCAAGCTGCTTTGCACCATCTATCAGCAATCCTGGTCATCTGCAGAGGTCCTAGAGGACTGGTAGCTTGCCAGTATGACTCCCATCTACAAGAAGGGGTGTAAAAACAGTCCAGGGAACTACAGGCCCATCAGCCTGACCTTGGTGCCAGGAAAGGATATGGAGCAGATCATCTATAGTGTGATCACACAGCACGTGTGGGACAAGGCTCAGCCAACGTGGGTTGATGAAAAACAGGTCCTGTTTGACCAACCTCCTTTCTTTCTATCGAGCGGGTGACCAGCCTAGTGGATGAGGGAAAGGCCAATAATAGTCTACCAAGATTTTAGCAAAGACTTTGACACTCCCACAGCATTCTCCCAGAGAAGCTGACAGCCCCTGGCTTGGACAGGTACACTCTTTGCTGGGTAAAGAGCTGGCTGGATGGGCAGGCCCAGAGAGTGGTGGTGAGTGTAGTTAAATCCAGCTGGTGACTGGTCATGAGTGGTGCTCCCCAGGAGTTAGTGTTGGGTCTGGTTCTATTCAGTATCTTTATTGATGACCTGGACGAGGGGATTGATTGCACCCTCAGTAAGTTTG
This sequence comes from Gallus gallus, assembly GCF_016699485.2. NCBI lineage: Eukaryota > Metazoa > Chordata > Aves > Galliformes > Phasianidae > Gallus > Gallus gallus. Next base: position 100,310,191 of record NC_052533.1, on the reverse strand, counting down.
CAGATGATATCAAGTTGAGGGGAAGTGTCAATATGCTTGAGAGTAGGAAGGCCCTACAGAGGGATCTGGTCAGACTGGATTGCTGGGCTGAGGCCAATGGGATGATGTTCAACAAGGCCAAGTGCCGGGTCCTTCACTTTGTTCACAGCAACCCCAGGCAAGCTATAGGCTTGGGGCAAAGTGGTTAGAAGACTGTGTGGAAGAAGCAGACCTGGGGGTGTTGATCAGTGCTCAGCTGAACATGAGCCAGCAGTGTGCCAAGGGGGCCAGGAAGACCAATGGCATACTGGCTTTGTCAGAAATAGTGTGGCCAGCAGGAGCAGGGAAGTGATTATTCCTCTCTGCAGGGGTCTCTGAGGAAGAAGCACTTTACAGTGACTGGCAGCAACCATACAAGCTTTACAGTGAATCTAAACAGGGAACCAACACTTAGCTTAGAAAAACAGGCTGCAAAATTTCATCAGGAATTTGGATTTGAGGAAGAGTTTGAGACTGTTCCTCTCTTATTTAAACTGCTCTTCAGGCACATGGGAATATTAAATGATAATCCCAGAAGAAGCTCTAAATGCCCTTTCACTAGAACTAAGTGAATAGCATAAATATGGTTATCCAACAGTTTACAGATATTTAATGTATTTATTATTTAAATTTATTGAATATTATTTTCCTTTTTATTGTATGGATTAATCACAAAGCTTTCATTTCAAATGAAAAATACACATAGGTTGTTTTCCAAAAGTAATGCTTCCTATTTATTTCTATGGAATGTACAACAGATACAAAGAACACAATAACTCTATTTGATAGAGCAAATTCTGGGCTAAAAAATGCTATTTTTCAACATAATCACCACCATTAGCTGTGCATTTTCACCAGTAATTAACAAGAGCCTGCATGCCATGCTCATAGATATCTGCATCAGCAGAGGTGACCCACTGTTGCCACTGCTGAAATGCATCACCCACTTCCTCACTGTGCTTACATCAACAGGTTGGTCTCCATAAATGTTCAGCAAGTGTTGATGAATGTCCCTGGGTGCCATTTTTTCCATATGGAAGAATCCAATGGCACCCCTTTGCTTCATGTGTACTTCCATGTAAGACACCATTCTGTCAGACTGCCCCTCTGCTGCCATCTGTCACACAGCAATAAAATGTAATGGCACATTGGTGGGAAGGTTCAACCTCAACTGCCATACCACCAAAATCCTCCTGTGATGTTGTGGGTGAACATAATAACATAGGAAGCATTACTTTCAGAGCAGCCCTCATACTAGTGTTGGAATTGAGGTGCTCATTACTTTTTCAGATAAGTCAGACACTATGTGTTATGTTCTCTAATTTGAACAAGTGTTCTCACAGTAAGTAGCTGTACACAAATCCCTCATGTGTATGCACCAACTTGCTCTACACGTTTCCTGGAAGCTTGTTCACACACTTCCTGAGAGAAAATTTAAAGCCAAGAGGGGAAGAATTAATCTTATTTATTAAAAAAAATGTTTACCTGATATTCTTGCAGATGATGGGACATAATTCCATAAGCATTCCCTCCAGCCTGGAGAGCCATGATGACAGTAACGAAGTGACTACATCAGCCTCTCGGGTAATACCTTACTTGAGGCACCAGTTAAATAAACACTATCTCTTTCACCTCTAGGAGGTCTGGTTTGTGTGAGGGGACACAAAGCCCAGAAGGGATGCTGCTCTGGGGCAAAAGCATTTTCACATATCCATCACTGATACACCAAGTATTAACCAACTGAACATGCTCTATATATCCATCAGTTGAAAGTTATTATTTTTGTTATTATTATTGCTGTTATCTTCCTATTGCCAAAAGTCCAATATTTCTCTAAGTTCCTTCAATAAAAGTGCAGTTTCCATAATTATCCTCTGCTTCTTAAATATATACAAAACAGACATCAGATACTGTAAGGAAATGACTGGATCCAGAGCTATGCTCACCTGCTACTTTTAAATAAATGCGTTTTTTTTTAAATTATCTTGCCTTCAAATTTTCTTCTGACTTATAAATTATTTAGTGACCTTAATCATACCTGATGCATGAGCATGAAAAGCAAGAAAGCATCTCCCTAGCTTCTGGAGAGATGAGAGAAAAGATTGCAATAACACATATAAAAAGCTGAGTAGTATCTCATGCATCAGTGACTGTGGGCTGCAGATGTTGCTACCTAGAGCAACAGTAATTCCAGAATACTGTTACTTCAACTGAGCATCCAGAGCTCGCGGAGTTCTTCCAGCCTCTTTCACGGGAAATCCCCAAAATTCCTGCTTCAAGCAAGCAAATATAAGAAATGCTGGAAGGAGATGAGTTTATTCCTAGCTAAAGGTCTGATGAAAATGAAAGAGACTGCGACATGAAACAATGAAACACACTTTACTGGAAACATATTGTAAAACTAATAAAAACATTCATCAGACTTATTGTACTAATTAGGAAACTCATTGTTCCCTAACTGGACATTATTCAACAGGAAAGAAAATTAACAAGCTTCCCTGTGTGTGTCTAAAAATATCAATCATAAGGAAGATGGGGATATTGCATCCCCTCACATTTTCCCTCTCCTTCCTCTTCTCTGTGATTTGGGCCACTGAAGTTAATGAGATATTTTCATTATTTTAGCAGAATGAGGACAGCACCTCTGTTTAAAGAAAAAAAAAGTATGCTTTTGTTTATATGACACTTTTTTTTTTTCTAGGTATATTTTTAAGTAATGTACATGCACCTTAAAGTAAACATGACTTAATTCCAAAGATCAAGATGTTCTTCATACCTAAGAATGTATGTGATGCTGTATGCTGTAGTGTTGTGTATGGACATCTGACACACCTTCAATTTGTTTGAATGCCAGAATAATCTAGCCAGTGTGTCATGCTACAGTTATCCTTACACTCTGTTTCATTACCCTCAGTACAGACATTTCCCAAGGGCAGCATTTTAGTAAAGTTGAGAAAGTGGGAGAGTCATCTCTAGAGTTTATGTTATTCCATAGTTTCCCGAGAGCTGTATATTTCAGTTTATGAATCCATGAAGACATCTACATTTGTTGTATCACCAGGAAAATCAAAGATAGAATGATCTCTAGTTATGAGCTGAACATTTAACAATATCCTTGCCATGAGTCATTCCACTTGCTGGGTCTATAGGGTAAAAAGCTTTTTGACCTCTTCTTATCCTTTCATTCAGATTAGTCCTAGCATCATGTTTGAATACAGACATTACGCAATTTCACCTTTATTTCACTCAGTGCAGACGATGCACTCTACCTTCCCATCAGGCTAAATTAATGTGCCCATGTGTGCATACCACCTCTCTCCTAACCTCCATAAATTACCACTGAGGCAAAAGTATCCGTGAGCTTTGAGATTACAATTTTTTTTTTATTTTATATATATACACACACACACACACACACACAAGGACTACTCTGAAAGTAATTCCTCTTACATTAACAAGTTGGACCATATCAGAGGCAGATGTTGGTGGTATGGCAGTAGAGGTTGAACCTTCCTGCCAATATTATATTACATTTTGTCATCATGTGACAGATGGCAGCAGAGGGGCAGTCTGACACAATGGTGTCTGACAAGGTAGAGTGGTTGAAGCAAAGGTGTGGAATTAAACTCCTCCATGCAGAAAAAACTGCGGTCACTGACATTAATTGATACTTGCTGAATGTTTTATGGAGACCAACCAGTTGGTGTGAGCACAGTGAAGCAGTGGATGGTGTGTTTCAGCAGTGGTGACAGCAGTGTGAAAGATAAGCCATATTCTGTGTCACAACACAAAGTGATGAATGTTTCAGTCAGCTCATCTGCATGAATCAGGAGATTGAGACCAGGGAATTGTTCAGAGCTGAACATCACCTTCATTGTGTTGGTTGGTCAACAATGGTGGCAACATTTGAATATTGTAAAGTTTGCACCAAGTGGTCCCACTGTGCTCACGCAAGAACAGAAAGAGTACTGTATGCAAGTTTGTCAGGACCTACTGAACAAATACAAGGCCAAGGGTGAAGTTCCTTCAATCTCATCATTACCAGTAACGACATGTGGTGTCACTGCTATGAGCCAGAGTCAAAACAGCAGTCCATGGAGTGGTGACATGTCAATTCCCCATAAAAGAAAAAGTTCAAGATGAAGCCCTCAGCAATTTAAGTGATGTACATTGTCTTTGGAATAGGGAAGGGGTGATCATTGTGGAATTCCTGCAGCCCAGACACAGTATTAACTCTGACTGCTACATCATGATGTTGACTAAGCTGAAGGCTCAAACTTGGAAAGTCAGGCCAGAGAAGAAGACAACCTTTCTCTTGCAATAGGATAATAATGTCAGCCCTATATCACTTTGAAGACCGTGGAACAGTCAGAATCTTAGCTGGACTATACCACCACACCCACAGTATAGTTCAGATTTGGCACCTTCTGACTTCCATCTGTTCAGGATGATGAAAGAAGGACTGTGTGGGCAATGTTTTCCCAGCAGTAGCACTATCTAGCAGCTGTAATACTGTGGGTCACCTCCATTGGTGCAGAAATTTTGAGTGTGGCATGTAGGCTCTTGTTCACTGCTGGCAAAAATGCATAGCTAATGGTGATACTTATATTGAAAAATAACATTTTATATCTGAGAATTTGCTCCATTAAACAGTGTTATTTTGCTCTTTGTATCTGTTGTAGTTTCCATGGAAACAAATATAAGGCATTACTTTCAGAGTGACCTATGCATATATGCACACTTATTTTGTAATATATCAGCTTTGGAAAGTTTCTGATCAGCTTTAAGGTCAGGAATTGGTTGGCTTATTCTAAGTATCACTCATCTGTGAAGGAATAAGTCATAAGAAGAGAGGCAGCTACAATGGAACTTACACAGACAAATTCTGTACCATGGGTGAAAAAAAAAGCAAGCATAAAGCCATATATAATCATAGAATCACTAAGGTTGGAAAAGACCTCTAAGAACATCAAGTCCAACCCTCCACTCACCACCAATATCACCTACTAAACCATGTCCCTAAGTACCACATCTGTCCTTTCATTAAATACCTCCAGGGGCGGTGACTCCACCACCTTCCTGGGCAGCCAGCTTCTCCAGGAGAATACTGTGGGAGACAGTGTCACAGTCTTTGCTAAAATCTAGGGAGACTACATCAACAGCCTTTTCCTCATCCATCAGATGGGTTGCTCAATCATAGATGGCAGAATGAAGCAGGAAAACTATGGTAACAGGATACATCTCTTAGACCTTTTATCCTCAGAGTTTTCCAGTTCTTTCCATATATCTCATCTTTTAAGGTAGGAAAGTACTGCCATCCATCTTTGCTTTGGGCTGACTCACCAGCTACTACTCGCTCTTTACACTTTTGGGTGATTCTAGGAGATGACTGCAGGTGTTCATCTTATGCAGCTACAAATCTTTATAAAGTTTACTGGAACTTCCTATCTTGAGTCTTTAATAGACTTGACTAAAGTTAGCCAATAGATTCAAGAGGCACTGGGAAGTGGAAAGGAGATATTGGCATGTGAAAAGGTAATA